>NC_081391.1:11361177-11612723 GCF_030684315.1 Stegostoma tigrinum
ATCTACAGAGAAATGTTCTTCTCTATCCAAATGTCTCCTATCATTGAAAGCAACAAGTAGTTCACATCCTAAGCTTCACTGTAGAGCAGTACCACTTCTCTAAGCATTCGTCATCATTGAAGTCTTCTGGTCTATTCCAGCTCGTCAAATGGTGAACGATCAAACTCGAGCCTAATATGCAAACGTTTATTTCCAGAGGTACACATTACAAACAAGCATCTCCAAACTGAACTGTCAGAGTTTCAGTCTGCTACATAGAGGAACACAAGTGTTTCACTGATACATTAATCATCCAAATACAACTAAGCACTTACTTAATATCTCCTATTTGTAGTAAAATGCAGGGAAACATCCTCTATACTCTTACTAAAGTCTTCACCTCTTTCCTAAAGTGGATTCTGAGAACTGACCAGCTGAGTCCTAACAAAGGTAATTGCAACAGAAGTGGAGATTAGGTCAAAGGCCCTATTGAAGGATGGGCATCTTGTAAGGCCTGGCCTTACTAAATTTGATTGACAATCTGCCGAACAGACCAATTGCCATTGCTGGACTGGAGGTGGGAAATGTCCAATCTTCTTCCCGTTTGAGTTGCTTTGCTAACTGCCCCTGGTTGACTGTGGTTCTCTATCTTTCACTCAATCTCTTATTTTCTTGGTTTGCAGATTCCCTTTTGATCTTTTTCCCCCTTTTATTTATAGTGAGCTATGCACAAAGACAGAAAATCCCAAATCACTTTAAAGTCAGTGAAGTTCCTGTGAAACAGAAATGTCAGTAGCCAATTTGCGGACAGGAAACTCCAATAAACAGTAATTCCTCACAACCAGCTGTGTTCCCTGAACACCAATTCCATTCCACTCCCTGATAATAAAATGTGAGGCTGGATGAACACAGCAGGCCCAGTAGCATCTCAGGAGCTCAGGATGCTGCTGGGCCTGCTGTGTTCATCCAGCCTCACATTTTATTATCTTGGAATTCTCCAGCATCTGCAGTTCCCATTATCTCTCTCCCATTCCACTCCCATGTATTTAGCTGGATCTAACCAGGTGTTTTGCAATCTCAGGGTCATCACTGACCTGCACCGAGCTTTCACTCATCACCAATTCCACCTACTTCCTCCTCCGTAGTATTGCCTGCCTGTACCCCTCTTACTCCTCTTCTGTTGCTGAACCCCTTATCTATATCTCTATTGATTCCACACTCACATTCCTCCTTTACGATACTCCTTAAAGCTTACTTCTTCGACCAAGCCCGCCTCAGTGTCAAATTTTGTTAGGTACCTGTTTCAGTTACATCCAGCCTGTGGTACAAGGAGACGCTCCGCAAGTAGGATGTAATTGTGCATGAAGATGAGTATTTACGTAAATCCTGTTGCCTTGCTCAGCTGTATGCAGTGTGGAACCTGCTGCAACTGGTCTAATTATGCACATTGTCAATTTTGATTTTGTCACAGTATGTCTCAGCATGGCTGCTCTGACTGACAGACCCGTTCTCTGAGTCTCAGTAAATTACTCTTGCTCCAGCGGTGTGTCTACATTTGGCAATGAGACAGGTAGAATAGTCCAAATGATCTCGAGATAGTCAGACATTGTGACCTCATTACCAGCGAAAGCTATTGATTCATGCTATACCGACGCTACTCTTTGTCTACAAATCTTCTAGCCTTGGTGTTAGGTAAGTACGTCATGTCAATAGAACATAGAACACAAAACAGCATGGCACAGGAACAGGCCCTTCAGCCCACCATGTCTGTGCTATGTTGTCATTCTAAGCTACATTTGGGGCAGCACAATGGCCCAGGAGTTAGCACTGCTGCCTCACAGCGCCAGGGACCTGGGTTTGATTCCACCCTCAGACGACTGTCTGTGTGGAGTTTGCACATTCTCATCACATTTGCTTGGGTTTCCTCCAGGTGCTCCAGTTTCCTCCCACAATCCAAAGATGTGCAGTTTAGGGTGGGTTGGCCATGCTAAATTGCCCCATAGCGTCCAGGGATGTGCAGGTTAGGTGGATTAGCCATGGGAAATTACAAGAATAGGATAGGGGATTGGATCGGGGTGGGATGCTCTTCAGACAGTTGGTGTGGACTCCATGGGCCAATAGCCTGCTTCCACACTGTAGGGATTCAATGATTTTATAATTCTGTTGTCCATATCCTTCTATTCCCTGCCCGTACATGTGTCTGTCTAAATGTCTCTCAAATGTTGCTATCATATCTGCTTCTGCAAAAAACTACTACAGCTGACCGTCACATTGTATCAGTAATGTCATGTGAAACAACTGAATTTAACAGCATAGTCAAAGCCATTGAACCCACCGTGTCTCTGCCAGTTCTTTGCTGAACCATTCCAACCTTCACGCATCATCCCACTGTCTTGTCACAATTCTGTATTTCACTCTGCTTCAAATAATTGTCCAAATAACAGATGACACAACGTCAGAGCAAGGGATTGCCTGTTTACGATAGAGGTGAGGAGATTGTTTTGTTTTCTCTCAGATGGTAGTAAATCAACAAGAGTTGTACAGGCTGGGGCATATATTAAAGGCTGAGATAGATATTTAATCATTAAGACAACGAAGAGTTATGTTGATAGGACAGGAGTTGAGGATTATCAGATCAGCCATGATCCCTACTGAATATTACAGTTGATGCAACTGGCTGAATGGCCTATTCTGCTCCTATGTCTTATGGTGTTATAGAAAATGTCAGTAAGCATATATATTAACATAATTCTTTCAATTAAAGCAAAGCTGTTTACTGTTGGATGGGTTTTTGGTCACCAGCCCTAACTAACATGGCTTGGTGTCAGATTTTATTTGACAATTTCCCTCTAGTAGGCACCTGGAGATGTTATACTGCATGAAGGTGCTGCATAAATGCAAATTGCTGCTGTTGGAGGAGGCTTGAGAAATCCGAAAAAGGGGTGTAGATGAAACAGTTTTCATTCTGGTCTGGAAGGTTCTTGTTCGAAGCAGAGAAATGAATACATCAAACAAATCCCTCAACTTTAAGCATCAAATTCTTGTCTTTAATAATAGCGTTTGCTAAAATGTGATCCAAACAGCTTGAGGGCCTTCTTGTAAAATACGTTTTCATTCTTATTTAATTTATTCATGTTTTTATAATAATGCCAGTGAGAATATATATTAATATAGTTTTTTTTAATTAAAGCAAAGCTGTTTACTTTTGTTTCAATAGCTAAAACTGGCCCAGCAGTTTTGAATCTCTTAATACAAAGAGTGGTTACACAATGAATTGGCTGGAGCCTGGAGCATTCTGAAGCCTATGTTAAATTACACCAGAGAAAGGTCCTTTTATTGCTCTTTGAACTTAACTAAACATGGCATAGAAATAATAATTACATGAGGTCCCCCGATGGGGTGGTCCTGCAATGGGAGCAAATGGATGTCATCATAAGGCCCAACTCCAAAACAGGCCTCGCAATTCTCCCAGTCTAGTAGGGTGTCATAACATTCCGAGCCATTGCCTAGCATTGGGAAATGGGATTAGCATGAATGGGTTAGCACACACCTCTTCCGTGCTGTACGCCTCTGTGACAGATGTCACGGATTTGCAGGGACACCCCCAGTTTCACATCTCAATTCCCAACAATTTCCCAAAGTGGTGTTCAAATTTCCCAGTTTTCACTTTCTCCCTTTGTGTCAAACATAAACTAAAACCGGGAGAGAGAGAATCCGTGCGCAATTTTGTCCTTCTCCAATCACACTGCATTACATGCAGTAGTGCCCGCATCCCTCACTGCTCACTTGACATCTTCGATGGAGCTGTTACTGCCTTTTCACATCAGATGGTTCCATTGTCTTTCAAATGGAACTTCAGCTAGACTAAAAGCTGAAGATGTCATTGCATAATCTTCCACCTTTGTCTATCCCACCAAAATCCCACAACCTCCCCTCACAGATTTCTGCCATTGGTCACCCAACACGTCAATCATCACAAAACCCTGCCCTCTCAATCAGTCCTGGTTTTGAATTTTGAAAGTCTAGTCATCAAATTCCAGTCAGAGGACACTAAATCCTTCCTCGGCCCTGACTTTCTTGTGGGTTCATGGATTCCTGTTTCAATGAACCTGGAATAGAAGCATGCCTTCTAATAACTGCAATCAGATTTTCTTTCAATGTGGAATCTGGAAGACAACTCAAGTGGGCACCTGAGGCTGAAAGGAGGAGGACAGAAGACAAGGCCAATTGGAAAATCATGACTTGTTAATGTCAGAATCGGAAAATTATAAGTTAATTACTTACTGGAACTCATTTCATAGCCAAAATATGACAGGTGAAACATTGCAGGTAACAAAATCCACAAGTTTGGATAAATAATGTGAATATACAATGATCATCATGACCTGATAGCAGATTCACTAGCATGACAATCCATCTGTGAAGGGTATTAAATCCTCATACAGCTGAAGCAAAGTTTGTGAGGCCAGCATAATTGTTGTGGACACGATGAGCCAAGAAGCCTCCTCCACTGCTATGGTTCTATGATAAGATTTCTTTTAAAGGTGAGTGTGGTATTAAAGAGGCTGGTTCGAGGTGCGAAGGCTGTGTCTTGTTTATTTTCTGTGTTTTTAATTGTGAACTGAATTGAGGAAAAGCTGTTTCAAAGCCAAGGATTTTTGAAGGATCACTGAATGTTTTTTTGAAGACAGGTATTCTGAAACTCATTGTAAGCACTGCTTGCACACCTGCTGATTCAAGCAATATAAGGGGAACGTTCAGATGAGCTACAAACAAGGGTGTGCACAAATGGAGCTTCATATGGCACAGAGTGTGCTGGCTCAGTGGTTAGAACTGCTACCTCACAGTGCCAGAAACCTGGGTTCAACTTCGACCTAATGAAGACTGTCTATATGAAGACTGCATGTTCTCCTTGCATTTGTGAGCGTTTCCTCCGGTGCTCTGGTTTCAGCAGTGGTCTAATCAGCATAAGTACCATCTCAGCTGGTCTCTGTGAAGAGGAATAACTGAACTTCTTTTCAGTTTTCTTTCCACGAGTGGCCATACCGTCATCTTTCAAAACCTCAAACTCAAAGTAGAGAAACTTGAGTATGAGCTTTCTGTCAACCTGGGTCTGAAAGTTGGAGAATTCTGCATACTTTTCAAATCCTTACCTTTTATGATGACTCAGGCAATAGCAGGATTTGGTTTCCAATGTGCTCCCGCAGGCAGGAGTAAAACAGGGCTGAGATGTTTTAGTTACAGAGTGAGGGTGGAGAAGCTGGAAATTGTACTCCTTGGAGCAAGGAAAGTGAAGGAAGATTTGATGGAAGTGCACGAGATTATGACAGGTTTAAATAAGGTGAACAAGGCAAGGAAGTTCCCATTAGCAGACAACACATATACAAAGGGACAGAGCTTCACTATTTTAGATGCAGGGAGGATGTGGTAATACTTTTTTTACACAGCAAGTGGGAATAGCTTAGAACTCACTGTCTCATGGAAATGGAAGCGATCAAAGATTTCAAAAAGGAAATGGATCATTGAGACCTGTGGTAATGCCACTGGTGTGATTGTTCCATGAGAAGCCAGCATGGATTCAATGAGCTGAAAGGCCTCCTCCTGAGTTATAAAAGGCTCCATAAGCTTAATTTTCACAACAAATAAGAGCTTCTCCTTAAAAACTGAAAGAACTGTGGATGCTGCAACTCAGGAATAAAAACAGAAGTTGCTGGAAAAGCTCAGCAGGTCTGGCAGCATCTGTGAAGCAAAATCAGAATTAACATTTTGGGTCTGGTGACGCTTCCTCAGAACTGGTGGTAGCTAGGAAAATGTTGATTTATATGCAGAGGGTAGGGTGGAGGGAGGGGTTAAGGAGTAAATAAAAGGTTGGGATAAAGCCCAAAGAGAGAGAAGATCTATCCAACTGAATCTTCACTCTCTCTGGGCTCTATGCTCAACTATCATTTACTCCTTAACCCCTCCCACTACCCTATCTTCTCGTCATAAACCAACATTTTCCTGGCTACCATCAGTTTTGAGGAAGGGTCAGCAGACCTGAAATGTAACTCTGATTTTTATTCACAGATGCTGCCAGATCTGCTGAGCTTTTCCAGCAAATTCTGTTTTTGTTCAAGAGCTTCTCCTTTATTGCCATCATGACAATTAAGGAAAAAAATCTGGAAAACCATTCCCCAAAAATTGGCAATGATCATTTTCGTGGAGGGAGTAAGAGGTGAATGGAGGCAGTTCCAAATTGCATATCCATGGTTCATGCAGGTATATGTTGGATGTCTAGTTGTCACGAAGTGATGTAATTCTCATTGGAAAACCTGAATGCGTAAAAGACATCAACAGGTTT
Organism: Stegostoma tigrinum; assembly: GCF_030684315.1. NCBI lineage: Eukaryota > Metazoa > Chordata > Chondrichthyes > Orectolobiformes > Stegostomatidae > Stegostoma > Stegostoma tigrinum. The sequence continues at coordinate 11,367,497 of NC_081391.1, forward strand.
TGAACTTTGCACAGTTCTTTGGAAAAGTAAGGTAACCTGTGAAAATATAATCCAGGGAGAACTTTGAGAGTGATTAGACAACATTTGGGATGTTTAAAATGAGAAAATGATGGAGAGAATAGGAGAGGAGCTAAGGTAGGCATGGAAAGGTGTGTGCGTGAAAGGCATGAGCTGAAAGCGTGTGGGCAGTGTGAGGAGTGAGAGCTGGAAGGGTGCAGGCAGTATGGTGTGAGCTGAAGGGTGTGGGCAGTGTGAACGGTGTGAGCTGAAGGGTGTGGGCAGTGTGAGCCGTGTGAGCTGAAGGGTGTGGTCAGTGTGAGGGGTGAGAGCTGCAGGGTGCAGGCAGTTTGGTGTGAACTGAAGGGTGTGAGCTGTGTGAGCTGAAAGGTGCAGTCAGTGTGAGGGGTGAGAGCTGGAAGGGTGTGGGCAGTGTGAGCAGTGTGAGCTGAAGGGTGTGAGCAGTGTGACCGGTGTGAGCTGTAGGGCGTGGGCAGTGTGAGCGGTGTGAGCGGAAGGGTGTGGGCAGTGTGAGCAGTGTGAGCTGACGGGTGTGAGCAGTGTGAACGGTGTGAGCTGACGGGTGTGAGCAGTGTGAACGGTGTGAGCTGAAGGGTGTGGGCAGTGTGAGCGGTGTGAGCTGAATGGTGCCGGCAGTATGGTGTGAGCTGACGGATGTGGGCAGTGTGAGCGGTGAGCTGAACGGTGCGGTTTTGTGAGCGGTGTGAGCTGAAGGGTGTGGGCAGTGTGAGGGGGGAGAGCTGAAGGATGTGGGCAGTGTGAACGATGTAAGCTGAAGAGTGTGGGCAGTGTGAGAGGTGTGAGCTGAAGGGTGTGGGCAGTATGAGCGGTGTGAGCTGAAGGGTGTGGGCAGTGTGAGCGGTGAGAGCTGAAGGGTGTGGGCAGTGTGAGCAGTGTGAGCTGAAGGGGGTGGGCAGTGTGAGAGCTGAGAGCTGAAGGGTGTGGGCAGTGTGAGCAGTGTGAGCTGAAGGGTGTGGGCAGTGTGAGAGCTGAGAGCTGAAGGGTGTGGGCAGTGTGAGCAGTGTGAGCTGAAGGGTGTGGGCAGTGTGAGATTAGATTGCCTGCAGTGTGGAAACAGGCCCTTTGGCCCAACAAGTCCACACCGCCCCTTGCAGCATCCCACCCAGACCCATCCCCCTATAACCCACACACCACTGAACACTACAGGCAATTTAGCATGGCCGATCCACCTAGCCTGCACATCTTTGTACTGTGGGAAGAAACCGGAGAACACAGAGGAAACCCACGCAGACACGGGGAGAATGTGCAAACTCCACACAGACAGTTGCCCGAGGCTGGAATAGAACCTGGGTCCCTGGCGCTGTGAGGCTGCAGTGCTAACCTCTGAGCCACCGTGCTGCAGTATGGTATGAGCTGAAGTGTGCGAGCAGTATGGTGTGAGCTGAAGGGTGTGGGCAGTGTGAGCGGGGAGCTGAAGTGTGCGGGCAGTATGGTATGAGCTGAAGGGTGCGGGCAGTATGGTGTGAGCTGAAGGGTGTGGGCAGTATGGTGTGAGCTGAAGGGTGTGGGCAGTGTGAGCGGGGAGCTGAAGGGTGTGGGCAGTATGGTGTGAGCTGAAGGGTGTGGGCAGTGTGAGCGGGGAGCTGAAGGGTGTGGGCAGTATGGTGTGAGCTGAAGGGTGTGGGCAGTATGGTGTGAGCTGAAGGGTGTGGGCAGTGTGAGCGGGGAGCTGAAGGGTGCGAGCAGTATGGTGTGAGCTGAAGGGTGTGGGCAGTATGGTGTGAGCTGAAGGGTGTGGGCAGTGTGAGCGGGGAGCTGAAGGGTGCGGGCAGTATGGTATGAGCTGAAGGGTGCGGGCAGTATGATGTGAGCTGAAGGGTGTGGGCAGTATGAGCGGGGAGCTGAAGGGTGTGGGCAGTATGGTGTGAGCTGAAGGGTGTGGGCAGTGTGAGTGGGGAGCTGAAGTGTGCGGGCAGTATGGTGTGAGCTGAAGGGTGCAGGCAGTATGGTATGAGCTGAAGGGTGTGGGCAGTATGGTGTGAGCTGAAGGGTGTGGGCAGTGTGAGCGGGGAGCTGAAGGGTGTGGGCAGTATGGTGTAAGCTGAAGGGTGCGGGCAGTATGGTGTGAGCTGAAGGGTGTGGGCAGTGTGAGTGGGGAGCTGAAGTGTGCGGGCATTATGGTGTGAGCTGAAGGGTGTGGGCAGTATGGTGTGAGCTGAAGGGTGACGGCAGTATGAGCGGGGAGCTGAAGGGTGTGGGCAGTGTGAGGGGTGAGAGCTGCAAGGGTGCGGGCAGTTTGGTGTGAACTGAAGGGTGTGAGCTGTGTGAGCTGAAAGGTGCAATCAGTGTGAGGGGTGAGAGCTGGAAGGGTGTGGGCAGTGTGAGCGATGTGAGCTGAAGGGTGTGAGCAGTGTGACCAGTGTGAGCTGTAGGGCGTGGGCAGTGTGAGCGGTGTGAGCTGAAGGGTGTGGGCAGTGTGAGCAGTGTGAGCTGAAGGGTGTGAGTGGGGAGTGTGAGCGGTGTGAGCTGAATGGTGCCGGCAGTATGGTGTGAGCTGACGGGTGTGGGCAGTGTGAGCGGTGAGCTGAACGGTGCGGTTTTGTGAGCGGTGTGAGCTGAAGGGTGTGGGCAGTGTGAAGGGGGAGAGCTGAAGGATGTGGGCAGTGTGAACGATGTAAGCTGAAGGGTGTGGGCAGTGTGAGAGGTGTCAGCAGTATGGGCGGTGTGAGCTGAAGGGTGTGGGCAGTGTGAGCGGAGAGAGCTGAAGGGTGTGGGCAGTGTGAGCAGTGTGAGCTGAAGGGTGTGGGCAGTGTGAGAGCTGAGAGCTGAAGGGTGTGGGCAGTGTGAGCAGTGTGAGCTGAAGGGTGTGGGCAGTGTGAGAGCTGAGAGCTGAAGGGTGTGGGCAGTGTGAGCAGTGTGAGCTGAAGGGTGTGGGCAGTGTGAGATTAGATTGCCTGCAGTGTGGAAACAGGCCCTTTGGCCCAACAAGTCCACACCGCCCCTTGCAGCATCCCACCCAGACCCATCCCCCTATAACCCACACACCCCTGAACACTACAGGCAATTTAGCATGGCCGATCCACCTAGCCTGCACATCTTTGCACTGTGGGAAGAAACCGGAGAACACAGAGGAAACCCACGCAGACACGGGGAGAATGTGCAAACTCCACACAGACAGTCGCCCGAGGCTGGAATAGAACCTGGGTCCCTGGCGCTGTGAGGCTGCAGTGCTAACCTCTGAGCCACCGTGCTGCAGTATGGTATGAGCTGAAGTGTGCGGGCAGTATGGTATGAGCTGAAGGGTGTGGGCAGTGTGAGCGGGGAGCTGAAGTGTGCGGGCAGTATGGTATGAGCTGAAGGGTGCGGGCAGTATGGTGTGAGCTGAAGGGTGTGGGCAGTGTGAGCGGGGAGCTGAAGGGTGTGGGCAGTATGGTATGAGCTGAAGGGTGCGGGCAGTATGGTGTGAGCTGAAGGGTGTGGGCAGTATAGTGTGAGCTGAAGGGTGTGGGCAGTATAGTGTGAGCTGAAGGGTGTGGGCAGTATAGTGTGAGCTGAAGGGTGTGGGCAGTGAGTGGGGAGCTGAAGTGTGCGGGCAGTATGGTGTGAGCTGAAGGGTGTGGGCAGTATGGTGTGAGCTGAAGGGTGTGGGCAGTGTGAGCGGGGAGCTGAAGGGTGTGGGCAGTATGGTGTGAGCTGAAGGGTGTGGGCAGTGTGAGTGGGGAGCTGAAGTGTGCGGGCAGTATGGTGTGAGCTGAAGGGTGCGGGCAGTATGGTATGAGCTGAAGGGTGTGGGCAGTATGGTGTGAGCTGAAGGGTGTGGGCAGTGTGAGCGGGGAGCTGAAGTGTGCGGGCAGTACGGTATGAGCTGAAGGGTGCGGGCAGTATGGTGTGAGCTGAAGGGTGTGGGCAGTATGGTGTGAGCTGAAGGGTGTGGGCAGTGTGAGCGGGGAGCTGAAGGGTGTGGGCAGTATGGTGTGAGCTGAAGGGTGTGGGCAGTGTGAGCGGGGAGCTGAAGGGTGTGGGCAGTATGGTGTGAGCTGAAGGGTGTGGGCAGTATGGTGTGAGCTGAAGGGTGTGGGCAGTGTGAGCGGGGAGCTGAAGGGTGCGAGCAGTATGGTGTGAGCTGAAGGGTGTGGGCAGTATGGTGTGAGCTGAAGGGTGTGGGCAGTGTGAGCGGGGAGCTGAAGGGTGCGGGCAGTATGGTATGAGCTGAAGGGTGCGGGCAGTATGATGTGAGCTGAAGGGTGTGGGCAGTATGAGCGGGGAGCTGAAGGGTGTGGGCAGTATGGTGTGAGCTGAAGGGTGTGGGCAGTGTGAGTGGGGAGCTGAAGTGTGCGGGCAGTATGGTGTGAGCTGAAGGGTGCAGGCAGTATGGTATGAGCTGAAGGGTGTGGGCAGTATGGTGTGAGCTGAAGGGTGTGGGCAGTGTGAGCGGGGAGCTGAAGGGTGTGGGCAGTATGGTGTAAGCTGAAGGGTGCGGGCAGTATGGTGTGAGCTGAAGGGTGTGGGCAGTGTGAGTGGGGAGCTGAAGTGTGCGGGCATTATGGTGTGAGCTGAAGGGTGTGGGCAGTATGGTGTGAGCTGAAGGGTGACGGCAGTGTGAGCGGGGAGCTGAAGGGTGTGGGCAGTATGGTGTGAGCTGAAGGGTGTGGTCAGTGTGAGGGGTGAGAGCTGCAAGGGTGCGGGCAGTTTGGTGTGAACTGAAGGGTGTGAGCTGTGTGAGCTGAAAGGTGCAGTCAGTGTGAGGGGTGAGAGCTGGAAGGGTGTGGGCAGTGTGAGCGATGTGAGCTGAAGGGTGTGAGCAGTGTGACCAGTGTGAGCTGTAGGGCGTGGGCAGTGTGAGCGGTGTGAGCTGAAGTGTGTGGGCAGTGTGAGCAGTGTGAGCTGAAGGGTGTGAGTGGGGAGTGTGAGCGGTGTGAGCTGAATGGTGCCGGCAGTATGGTGTGAGCTGACGGGTGTGGGCAGTGTGAGCGGTGAGCTGAACGGTGCGGTTTTGTGAGCGGTGTGAGCTGAAGGGTGTGGGCAGTGTGAAGGGGGAGAGCTGAAGGATGTGGGCAGTGTGAACGATGTAAGCTGAAGGGTGTGGGCAGTGTGAGAGGTGTCAGCAGTATGGGCGGTGTGAGCTGAAGGGTGTGGGCAGTGTGAGCGGTGAGAGCTGAAGGGTGTGGGCAGTGTGAGCAGTGTGAGCTGAAGGGTGTGGGCAGTGTGAGCAGTGTGAGCTGAAGGGTGTGGGCAGTGTGAGAGCTGAGAGCTGAAGGGTGTGGGCAGTGTGAGCAGTGTGAGCTGAAGGGTGTGGGCAGTGTGAGAGCTGAGAGCTGAAGGGTGTGGGCAGTGTGAGCAGTGTGAGCTGAAGGGTGTGGGCAGTGTGAGATTAGATTCCCTACAGTGTGGAAACAGGCCCTTCGGCCCAACATGTCCACACTGCCCCTTGGAGCATCCCACCCAGGCCAATCCCCCTATAACACACATACCCCTGAACACTACAGGCAATTTAGCATGGCCGATCCACCTAGCCTGCACATCTTTGCACTGTGGGAAGAAACCGGAGAACACAGAGGAAACCCACGCAGACACGGGGAGAATGTGCAAACTCCACACAGACAGTCGCCCGAGGCTGGAATAGAACCTGGGTCCCTTGCGCTGTGAGGCTGCAGTGCTAACCACTGAGCCACCGTGCTGCAGTATGGTATGAGCTGAAGTGTGCGAGCAGTATGGTGTGAGCTGAAGGGTGTGGGCAGTATGGTATGAGCTGAAGGGTGTGGGCAGTGTGAGCGGGGAGCTGAAGTGTGCGGGCAGTATGGTATGAGCTGAAGGGTGCGGGCAGTATGGTGTGAGCTGAAGGGTGTGGGCAGTGTGAGCGGGGAGCTGAAGGGTGTGGGCAGTATGGTGTGAGCTGAAGGGTGTGGGCAGTGTGAGCGGGGAGCTGAAGGGTGTGGGCAGTATGGTGTGAGCTGAAGGGTGTGGGCAGTGTGAGTGGGGAGCTGAAGTGTGCCGGCAGTATGGTATGAGCTGAAGGGTGCGGGCAGTATGGTGTGAGCTGAAGGGTGTGGGCAGTGTGAGCGGGGAGCTGAAGGGTGTGGGCAGTATGGTATGAGCTGAAGGGTGCGGGCAGTATGGTGTGAGCTGAAGGGTGTGGGCAGTGTGAGCGGGGAGCTGAAGGGTGTGGGCAGTATGGTATGAGCTGAAGGGTGCGGGCAGTATAGTGTGAGCTGAAGGGTGTGGGCAGTATAGTGTGAGCTGAAGGGTGCGGGCAGTATAGTGTGAGCTGAAGGGTGTGGGCAGTGAGTGGGGAGCTGAAGTGTGCGGGCAGTATGGTGTGAGCTGAAGGGTGTGGGCAGTATGGTGTGAGCTGAAGGGTGTGGGCAGTGTGAGCGGGGAGCTGAAGGGTGTGGGCAGTATGGTGTGAGCTGAAGGGTGTGGGCAGTGTGAGATTAGATTCCCTACAGTGTGGAAACAGGCCCTTCGGCCCAACATGTCCACACTGCCCCTTGGAGCATCCCACCCAGGCCAATCCCCCTATAACACACATACCCCTGAACACTACAGGCAATTTAGCATGGCCGATCCACCTAGCCTGCACATCTTTGCACTGTGGGAAGAAACCGGAGAACACAGAGGAAACCCACGCAGACACGGGGAGAATGTGCAAACTCCACACAGACAGTCGCCCGAGGCTGGAATAGAACCTGGGTCCCTTGCGCTGTGAGGCTGCAGTGCTAACCACTGAGCCACCGTGCTGCAGTATGGTATGAGCTGAAGTGTGCGAGCAGTATGGTGTGAGCTGAAGGGTGTGGGCAGTATGGTATGAGCTGAAGGGTGTGGGCAGTGTGAGCGGGGAGCTGAAGTGTGCGGGCAGTATGGTATGAGCTGAAGGGTGCGGGCAGTATGGTGTGAGCTGAAGGGTGTGGGCAGTGTGAGCGGGGAGCTGAAGGGTGTGGGCAGTATGGTGTGAGCTGAAGGGTGTGGGCAGTGTGAGCGGGGAGCTGAAGGGTGTGGGCAGTATGGTGTGAGCTGAAGGGTGTGGGCAGTGTGAGTGGGGAGCTGAAGTGTGCCGGCAGTATGGTATGAGCTGAAGGGTGCGGGCAGTATGGTGTGAGCTGAAGGGTGTGGGCAGTGTGAGCGGGGAGCTGAAGGGTGTGGGCAGTATGGTATGAGCTGAAGGGTGCGGGCAGTATGGTGTGAGCTGAAGGGTGTGGGCAGTGTGAGCGGGGAGCTGAAGGGTGTGGGCAGTATGGTATGAGCTGAAGGGTGCGGGCAGTATAGTGTGAGCTGAAGGGTGTGGGCAGTATAGTGTGAGCTGAAGGGTGCGGGCAGTATAGTGTGAGCTGAAGGGTGTGGGCAGTGAGTGGGGAGCTGAAGTGTGCGGGCAGTATGGTGTGAGCTGAAGGGTGTGGGCAGTATGGTGTGAGCTGAAGGGTGTGGGCAGTGTGAGCGGGGAGCTGAAGGGTGTGGGCAGTATGGTGTGAGCTGAAGGGTGTGGGCAGTGTGAGTGGGGAGCTGAAGTGTGCGGGCAGTATGGTATGAGCTGAAGGGTGCGGGCAGTATGGTGTGAGCTGAAGGGTGTGGGCAGTGTGAGTGGGGAGCTGAAGTGTGCGGGCAGTATGGTATGAGCTGAAGGGTGCGGGCAGTATGGTGTGAGCTGAAGTGTGTGGGCAGTATGGTATGAGCTGAAGGGTGTGGGCAGTGTGAGCGGGGAGCTGAAGTGTGCGGGCAGTATGGTATGAGCTGAAGGGTGCGGGCAGTATGGTGTGAGCTGAAGGGTGTGGGCAGTGTGAGTGGGGAGCTGAAGTGTGCGGGCAGTATGGTATGAGCTGAAGGGTGCGGGCAGTATGGTGTGAGCTGAAGGGTGTGGGCAGTGTGAGCGGGGAGCTGAAGGGTGTGGGCAGTATGGTATGAGCTGAAGGGTGCGGGCAGTATGGTGTGAGCTGAAGGGTGTGGGCAGTATAGTGTCAGCTGAAGGGTGCGGGCAGTATAGTGTGAGCTGAAGGGTGTGGGCAGTGAGTGGGGAGCTGAAGTGTGCGGGCAGTATGGTGTGAGCTGAAGGGTGTGGGCAGTATGGTGTGAGCTGAAGGGTGTGGGCAGTGTGAGCGGGGAGCTGAAGGGTGTGGGCAGTATGGTGTGAGCTGAAGGGTGTGGGCAGTGTGAGCGGGGAGCTGAAGGGTGTGGGCAGTATGGTGTGAGCTGAAGGGTGCGGGCAGTATGGTGTGAGCTGAAGGGTGTGGGCAGTATGGTGTGAGCTGAAGGGTGTGGGCAGTGTGAGCGGGGAGCTGAAGGGTGCGGGCAGTATGGTGTGAGCTGAAGAGTGTGGGCAGTGTGAGTGGGGAGCTGAAGGTTGCGGGCAGTATGGTATGAGCTGAAGTGTGCGGGCAGTATGGTATGAGCTGAAGGGTGTGGGCAGTATGGCGTGAGCTGAAGGGTGTGGGCAGTGTGAGCAGGGAGCTGAAGGGTGCAGGCAGTATGGTATGAGCTGAAGTGTGCGGGCAGTATGGTATGAGCTGAAGGGTGCGGGCAGTATGGTGTGAGCTGAAGGGTGCGGGCAGTATGGTGTGAGCTGAAGGGTGTGGGCAGTGTGAGTGGGGAGCTGAAGGGTGCGGGCAGTATGGTGTGAGCTGAAGGGTGCGGGCAGTATGGTGTGAGCTGAAGGGTGCGGGCAGTGTGAGTGGGGAGCTGAAGTGTGCGGGCAGTATGGTGTGAGCTGAAGGGTGTGGGCAGTATGGTGTGAGCTGAAGGGTGTGGGCAGTGTGAGCGGGGAGCTGAAGGGTGTGGGCAGTATGGTGTGAGCTGAAGGGTGTGGGCAGTGTGAGCAGGGAGCTGAAGGGTGTGGGCAGTATGGTGTGAGATGAAGGGTGTGGGCAGTATGGTGTGAGCTGAAGGGTGTGGGCAGTGTGAGCGGGGAGCTGAAGGGTGCGGGCAGTGTGGTGTGAGCTGAAGAGTGTGGGCAGTGTGAGCGGGGAGCTGAATGGTGCGGGCAGTATGGTATGAACTGAAGTGTGCGGGCAGTATGGTATGAGCTGAAGGGTGTGGGTAGTATGGCGTGAGCTGAAGGGTGTGGGCAGTGTGAGCGGGGAGCTGAAGGGTGTGGGCAGTATGGTATGAGCTGTAGTGTGCGGGCAGTATGGTATGAGCTGAAGTGTGCGGGCAGTATGGTATGAGCTGAAGTGTGCGGGCAGTATGGTGTGAGCTGAAGGGTGCGGGGCAGTATGGTGTGAGCTGAAGGGTGCGGGCAGTATGGTGTGAGCTGAAGGGTGTGGGCAGTGTGAGTGGGCAGCTGAAGGGTGCGGGCAGTATGGTGTGAGCTGAAGGGTGCGGGCAGTATGGTGTGAGCTGAAGGGTGCAGGTAGTGTCAGCGGTGTGAGCTGAAGGGTGTGGGCAGTGTGAGAAATAAGTGCAGAAGGGTCATTTTACATTTGATTACTTTTAAAAAAGAAAATTCAGAATAAGTGCCCGAGCGCCGAGGCAGGCCCTCCACTTGAGGTCACCATGGCACCTGGTAGCCACCAAATTATTTCCACTGAAACCTCCAGGCCAGCTCCCTGTACCTACAACCTCTGCTTCTGCATCAATTATAGTTTGTTAGCTGCTAAACTCTTCTGAAAAGAACTGTAACGCCTCATTCTTCCAGATTCTTCCAAAGAGACCTTGGGTTCAGATTCATCGTTCCTTGAAAGCTCCGTCACAAATTGACAGGGTAGTGAAGAAGGAATTTAGTACGCTTACTTTTATTGGTCATTGTAGGAGTTGGGAGGTCATGTTGCGGCTGTGCAGCACATTGGTTAGGCCATTACTGGAATACTGCATTCAATTCTGGTCTCCCTGCTTTAGGAAAGATTTTGTGAAACTTGTAAAGGTTTAGAAAAGATTTACGAAGATGTTGCCAGCGTTGGAGGGTTCAATCTGAAGGGAGAGGCTGAACAGGCTGGGGTTATTTTCCCTGGAATGTCAGAGGATGAGGGATGACTTTATCGAAGTTTATAAATCACGAGGGGCATGGATGCAGTGACTAGGCAAGACTTTTTTCCCCAGAGTAGAGGATTCTAAAGGGAGACAGGAAAGAGTTAAAAGGGACCCAAGGAACAGCAGTTTCATGCAGAGGGTGGTATATGTATGGAATGAGCTGCCAGAGGAAGTGGTGGAGGCTGGTACAATTACAACATTTAAAAGGCATCTGGATGGGTACATGAATAGGAAGGGTTTAGCGGGATATGGGCCAAATGCTGGAAAATGGGACTAATTAATTTAGGTTATCTGATTGGCATAGATGAGTGGGACCGAAGCTGCATATCTCTATGATTCTATTCTTATTCCTTCCTTTTATATTCTCTTTTCCTCCTGCCCTCTCTCTCTCTCTCTCTCTCTCTCTCTACTTCCCACACTGTCTCTCTCTCTCTCTCTCTCTCACTGCTGCTCCAATGCATCTATGACAGGAAACAAACAATCTCTACCCACATAGCACATTGTTGCTGTTCATTGAAGGAGTCAATGCAGGGCAAGCGATAGCAAATGCCATCCATCTAAGGCCTTGTGTAAACCACTTGGCTGGAATGGGAGGCGGGTGCTCAATTCCACATTTAGTTGAGCTAGAAGTGTACAGAGCTGATAATTCAGGCAAGAGAAATTGGAGAGTGTAGAGGTAGTAGGAACTGCCAATGCTGGAGAATCTGAGATAACAAGGTGTAGAGCTGGATGAACACAGCAGGCCAAGCAGCATCAGAAGAGCAGAAAAGCTGATGTTAGAAGGGTCCAGACCCAAAATGTCAGCTTTCCTGCTCCTCTGAAATTGGACAGTGTTGTGTCCTACTGTCATGACTTCCTCTAGCCGAATGCACAAGAACTTTGAAATAAGAATGGGGCTTTAAAAATAAATCACAGATGAATTATTTTCAAACAGCTTAAGGATGATGGATCATAGGATTGACTAAACTGATCCAGCCCAAAAGCCAGTTCACCTATTCATAAGACCTAGCACAGAAATCTATACTCATAACTTCTACATATTTCAAAGTAATGTACAGAAATTCACGATAATATTCCAGCCAGTTATACTGCACGTTATCACATCCAAAGTTATTAGAGCTGAAGGCTGGGTTGTTAAGTACATTCAAAGCTGAGATAGACAAATTTTTAATCAGTAAGTGATTTAATAGTTATGAGGAAAAGGAAAGTGAGGCTAAGGAGTATCAGATCAGCCATGACCTCATTGAATGACACAGTAGACACAAGCAGACAAATGCCATACCTCTGCTTCTATGTCCAATTGTCTTATCATCTTAATGGACTTAACATAATATGTTTCCTTTAGTGATACAGTGACTCTAGTAGGCAAGCCACTCCGCAAAGCAATGTTCGTTCCCAAATAACTGTGAAGCAAAAAGGGTTTCTCCGTGGTGATCAACATTAGTTTGGGCATCTGGAGAGCTCCCAATTCTTCCTCAAATAGGGCTAAAGAACCTTCAAAATCATTGGATTTGATGGATGAGAAAGACTGGAGCCTCAGAATAATGTCTCACCCAAAGGATGGCACCTCAGACTCTAATCATTGGTATTCCCTGAATACTGCACTAGTCTGTCAGTATGGATAAAACACTTTCAAGTGTCAGTCCTGAGGTGGAATGAGCATCAAGATTGTTCGCCTTGGTTATGTTTAATGTTCCATTTCAATGCATTTTCTTCTCTTGACAAGTTTACATCCCACATAAAGGGCCCATCAAACCGCTACAAAGAGGATCTTCCATCTTTTTCATATTTTAGTCTAAAAGTGGAACATGTTTCACTCAGTGCTTAGCCTTTCTGCAGATTTATACGTACATTTCTATACTTTCAGCCAATATCTTTGAACAACAGCAGTAGCTTACATTTATATGATGCCTTCAACATAGAAAACATTCCTTAATATGGACATTTTTCATACAAAGTAAGTCACCGACTTTAAGAAATATCATTCAGATGGCTCAAAGGTTGGTCAAAAAGCTCAAATTTAATGAGCATACTTGAGGGAGACAGACATGTGAGGCAAAGAGGTTTCGAGAGAGAATTCTCGAGCTTACAGCCTAGGCAGCTGAAGGCACAGCTATCCAAAGAAGGAGCCATTAATAGTGTCATAAAGTCATATAGCATGGAAACAGACTCTTCAAGCCAACCACTCCATGCCGAATATAATCCCAAATAAGCTAGTCCCACCTGCCTGCTCCCAGCCAATATCCGTCCAAACAATTCTTATTCATATATTTATCAAAACGTCTTTTAAACGTTAAAACTGTACCCATATCCACCACTACCTCTAAGTTCATTCCACGTGTGAACCACCCTCTGTGTAAAATATTTGCCCCTCGTATCTTATTTATTTTAAATCTTTCTCCCCTCACCTTAAAAATATGCCCCCAGTCTTGAAATCCCCCACCCTAGGGAAAAGACACCTACTGTTAACCCGATCCATACCCCTCATGATTTTATAAAACTCTTTAAGGTAACTTCTCAACGTCCCATGCTCCAGTGAAAAAAGTCCTAGACTATCCAGCCTTCCTTTATAACTCAAACCTTCCATACCTGGGAATATCCTGTTAAATCTCTTCCAAACCCTCTCCATTTTCCTTCCCATAACAGGGCGACCAAAACTGGACACACTGTACTCCAGGTGCTCAAGAATGGGAGGAATGTAGATACTGAAGAGAACTGCGTAACTGAGGAGGTTACTGAGCTAGGGAGTGGTGAAGCTCTGGAGGGATTTGCACACAAGAATAAAAATGTTTACATAGAGGTGCTCAGGGAACAGGATCAATGTAGGTCAGTGAGAGCAAGGTCCAACAGTGAATTCATCTTGCTGCAATCCAGCAGTGTTTGGGACAAAACAGTGGCATAGGCTCTGGACTAGCAACACACAGGGCTAAGCTAAGGCTGTGGGTATATGGGATTAAATTCCATCCTAGTGCCTGATGTCCTTAAGCTTAATGAACAAAGATCAGGAACAAAAAGCTAGTATCACAGTCATGAAACAATCATTAATTTACAAGTCATATGCAGTGGGGTTTGGTCACATTTCCATCAGACCAGGTACGGGTGGCAGAAACAACAGCTCTGCCAGGGGCCATAAAAAACTACAGAAGGTGGTGTGCATAGTCCAGATCATCAAAGAAGCCAACCTCCCAATCATAGACTCCGTTTACACCTCTCGTTGCCACGGAAAGGCTGCCAACATCATTAAAGACCCCACCCTCCTCCCACTCTGGTAATGCTCTCCTACAATCTCTTCCATCAGACAGAATATACAGAAACTTGATCACATGTACAGGTTCAAGAACAGCTTCTTCCCTACCATTATTGGGCTGATGAATGAAGTCTCTATCTTCAAATAATGTTGATCTTGCTTTGCGCACCTCCTATGCCGTTGTAACCTGTATGCCTTCCTCTGCCTAAGCACTCTATGATCTGTATGTCTTTGTATGTTATGATCTACCTGTATTGCTTGCAAAACAAAGCTTTTCAGTGGACTTAGGTATATGTGACTACAATAAATCAAGTCAAATCAAAATAACTACAGAGATCGCTGGAGAAACTCAGCAGGTCTGGCAGCATCAATGGAGAGAGAAACAGAGTTAATACTTCAAGTTCAACATCTCTTCTTCAGAACTGGATTGCAGATTTCTTTTGCTAAAAGACAGAGGGTGTTTATAACAAGGCACTCATGGCACCCAGTAGACAAGTTTTCACTTCCAGATTTTGGAATTCTACAAGCTACTGTGGGAGACTTGAAGCCATGCTCGCAGAGCATTAATCAAAGCCTTTAAATTGCTGGTCTACTTATATTACCACAACACCGTGCCATCTCATTGCTAGAATGAGAAACTGGGGAAGCGGAGCTCAGTAGGAAATGAAGACTGAAGTGGGAACTTGGGGAGAAAGTGCAAGACAATCTTGGCACCAAACGCAGCATCTGGCCTTTCAAAATTGTTAACTGCGCCTTCGCTCACTCAGAATTTCATCAACAGTGGTACAGCTCAGTGAATCATGATACATTTGAGCAGAGAACAGCTGAAAATAAAAACTCAATGCTCTGCTTATCTGTCTGTTTCATTCTCTCATCAAAAAAAAACACTTGGTTTAGACATTGGATTATTTGCTACAGTCACACCAGGGTCTCACAATGAAACAAATCTCAATCTAATTTTTCATTCAAACTCCATAAGGGGTATGGCTGCCAACTTTAGTAAACTGAAATTTTAGAATCATAGAAACCCTACAATTTGGCCCATTGAGTCCACACTGACCTTTTAAAGAGCACCCCACCCGGACCCACACCCCCATCCTATCCCTGCATTTCCCACGGCCAATCCACCTAACCTACACATTTTTGAGCTGTGGGGAGAACCCCATGCAGATTTGGGGTGAATGTGAAAAATCCACATACAAGTCACCCAAGGGTGGAAATGAACTCAGGTCCCAGAGGCAGCAGTACTAACCACTGAGCCACCATGCCACCCACAAATTTAGAAATCTTTCTGATTATAAAACTCAGCATGTGAGTACTAGTCATTCTCTGTGGAACTATAAAGCGGTCTTTCCAAAATCTTAGCATAGCCATGTCGGTGGCTTTGCACGTGCTGTCCTTTGTCTCTTTCCTGTGAGGTGAATTGTTCACCCCCTAGTCATTCGGGTGGCTAGATGGCTATCAAGCCATGAAAAGTGCATGGGATGAGTATGATTGCATCGGAGTCTAATTGGGCACAGTTCCACCAAGAAGGCCAATGAAAATTTGTTTATATAAACTCTCCTCTGCCCTGGGGGAACAGCTGATATGATCAGTATTCATTGTACTTGAAACAAAACAAAAATACTTAGATTTAATAAACTGAAAAATACTGCATTTTCTTGAAGTTATGTCATTTAAACATTAATAAGCTTTCCGTTTGTCTGCTTTATGAACTGAAGTATTAGCCTACTTACTTTAAACAAACTGACCACATTTTGTATGCACTAACACTCCTACAATTTAATTTTGAGTCATTTTTTCAGAAAGCTGCATGAGAGTTAAAGAACTTTGTAATGCAAGAGTGCACATCAGCAATGCTTCTTCACTGTTGATATTACTACAGTGATTCCAACCCTCGTGGGCAGAAGCCAAATGGGTCGGCAGTTAAAATTGGCTTGTAATTATGACCAGAATCTCGATTTTTGCCACCATCTCTCTCATGCATGATCATTGGGCTTTCAAGAATTTTAAATTTAAAGTGTTTCCTTTGACTTTAGATATAGCAGAATGTTGAGGATCATGGAAGAGTGGCCTCACTGAACACTGCCTGGAGACAGGCCAATGTGATCTGGTTGCCATGGAGAAAGAAACCCAAACTGTAACCTGTTGAAAATCAAGTAATGATTTTCACACCTTAACACAGAAGATGGGATGACTGTTTGGTAGAGACAGTCATAGAGAGAGAGAGAAAGAGAGAGACAAATATATTATTGCCATGTGTGGAAACACCAGCTATTGCTGTAAATGGCAGAGTGAACTGTTTTTGTATTAACAACTAAGCCCAATGCTTGTGAAGGTTGTGTCTCTGTTCAAAAGCAAGGAGATCAAAATGACAGACCTATTGGAAATTCAAGGTCGAACGAAGGCCAGATTTTTCTGGGGATCCGGTCAATTCCAAAGCGTTTCAAAAATAGTGGGTAGGATCTGGAAGTTCCTCCCCAGTTTCTGAAAAGTCCCATTCTTGCTGCTAGGGAAAAAGGCAGGACCACAAATCACACAAGTCTATCTGCAATTAACGTTGAGTTCAAGCAGACTGCACTTCTATAGGCCTTAATATGCAGTGTGAGAGCCCATTTCTTTTCAGGTTTTTATATTACTGAGCTCAACATGAAGGCAACAAAATAGGCCTTCTCATCTGAGCCCCTCAGCACAAGTCGTGCCCTTAGTCATGAGCAATCTCCTTCTGAAGTTTGTATCCCACCTCCCCAAAGTGAAACTTGTGTGCAAGGGAGCCCATTAAAATAAGGCAGCTATGTTGCATTGAAAAACATTACTACTCATGTCCCCTGCCTCAGTTGGCATCACTAAGATGGGCCTTGATGATGGAAGTTTGTTCTGGAATACTTAGACTGAGTGAAATGGCTAACAAAAGCTTCCGGGAAGATTCAACCTGGTGCTGCAGGGACAAGTGAGGCGGCTGGAAAGCTGGAAAATGAAGGATTTCATTGTTCATGACATTGCATCTGCTAGAATACTGACTAACAGCACTGCCACATTGACATGTTCTTTTCGGCGGACACACAGGCAGGCTGGTTATTGATAAGAATCTGTCGAGAGAGAGGATTAACTTGCTGCACAGCACACCGAGACGTCAATTTTGCACCTGCGCATAACCTCTTGTGGCCTGATAGCTCAAAAGCAACGAGAGGGAGAGAATGTGCACAGCAGTGTCAGCTATGACATGTGCCATGGGCAGTGTGGCTATCTGCGCCATAACGTTGGCAGTATTGGGTAACACTGGAATGCCAATGCTTGGTCAGCTGCAGAGCGGCCTTTCAAAGACCCAACTTTCAGCAAGGCACTCTGGGAACGGTATGTGATAAGATGGGACTAGGATTTGTTGAGAGGAGCAGGGTGCATAGTTAATAAGGTGGATTTGGTAAGGTAGGATGAGAGAATCACTAGGCCTCTTACCGGGAAACCCTTCTATAAATTAGAAGTAACTGACACTTAGCCAAAACAAAAACAGATTCAGCCCTCCGTTTACGCATACAGAGAAGGGAGAGAAGTACATTGAGTCCTGATTGCAACTTTAGCACAACCTGAGTGATGACGTTATTGAGGGCTTTCCACCAAATCCAGTCCAGAAAGAAGAGGGCCTAGGCTATTAATATTACTTTACAAATATAGTGATTGGAACCAGATAGATATCGTTGACTATTAGATCCTTGATTGGGGTTGTTAACTTGGGCCAATTAGGGAGCCTCGCTGACTGTGATTTAGAATCTCCTCAGTTCAGGGGATTGACTCCGAGATGGTTGGCCACAGCCAGTGTACTTTGCACAAGTAAGGAAAGGGCAACTTGGTGATGGGATACCGACCCCTGTGCAGTTACTTTACCAAACTTTTCTTTTTCTTCATTCATTCATAGGGATGAGGACACCACCGACCAGGCAGCATTTATCGCCCATCCCTAATTGGCCAGAGGGCAGTTAAGAGTCAACCATATTGCTGTGGGTCTGTTTTGAAATGAAAGTACACTAGTACTAAGGTATAGTTTAAAACAGCTTAACAGGTGCAGGAGCTCTTCTCCAAGAGCGTATGAGTTAAATCTAGAATAGCTCTCTCTACAAATGTTCTTTAAAGAGCTGCTTTAAAATTGCTAATTGATTTTCTGTCACGTTCTAGTATTCCCATTGCAGTTGGATGCAGTGAAGCGAGTGTTGATTATATGCAGGTTTAACCGACAATATTAACATATCCAATACATATTCAGATTGGGAACCAAAAATAGCATAAGTAACACGTCTCAACCTTTCTTGCTCTTTACCTCGCAGGGCTAATCCTGCCTGAAATGCACACTTTGTGAAAGTAACATTATTCCACAATCATCTTGGACAGGTGAATCAAAACAACAGGTTGAAGAAAATTCTTAAAGGGACATGAAAAGATAAAATGCAGAAAGATACTCTGAGACAATACCAGGCAGCTAACAGCTCCTCCACTCACAGCAGACTCTGCATTTTTCAATAATATCTAAAGTGGTACAAATGCAATCCTTTCTAATTTCTCCCACTACTTACATCTCCAAGCAATCTAGGCAAACAACCACTGAATGTGGCTAAAAAAAAGTCAGGATTAGTCTTCTGTTCGCTCTGGTATCTAACTGTCTATTGCCTCTGCCTGCAGATCTGAAAATGTACCATGTGGGAAAAAATAGCACCAGCACAAATTAAACTAATTTCCTAATCATAGTAAGGCCTACTAGAGTTGAACATTTCCCTACAATTATCTCTTACTAAATTAACACTGCTCACTGACTGAAACTGGAAAACTATAGCTTACTGGAGTCCTCATCAGACAGCACAATATTCCCAGCGCAGTAGAGATGAGGCAAAATTGAATTTGGTTCCCGTGATGAGCAGAACCCGCTTTTCAGTGCCATTGCAATTGAGGCATCAGGCACCAGTAAAACTTTATTAAGCTATTTAAATTCTTTAAATGTAGTCATTCTTGATATTTTGCTACTGTTGAGTGAGAATCATAGAATCCCTACAGTGTGGGGAGGCCATTCAGATGATCAAGTCCACAGCAACCCTCCAAAGAGCATCCTAACAAGACTTAACACCCCCCACCCTATTCCTGTAACCCCGTAGTTCCTGTGGCAAGTCTACCTAGCTTACACAGCCCTGGACACCGTGGATAATTTTAACATGGCCAATCCACCTAACCCGGACTGTGGGAGGAAACCAGAGCAAACCCACACAGACATGGGGAGAATGTGCAAACCCACACAGACAGTTGTCGGAGGGTGGAATTGAACCCGGTTCCTGGTGATGTGAGGCCACTGTGCCACCATGCAATGGACAAATGAATACCCCCATCACCAACACCCAACCACTTCAAATTAAAAGAATTAATTGGAGTCTTCAGGCAATTCCTATTTTGCACTAAATACACAGGATTCATGTATTGGAATGCATTGTTCCATTTGTAAGTGTGTTGAATTACCAGGCTTTGTCTTGGAATCTATGGTATGCCAAAAGGTCATATTGTTAAGAAGCTACGGATGTGGCAGTGAGTTCTCCCTCTATAATGAAACTCAGGTTATAGAACAGCACGCAGTCTGCCTTATAAATATTACCAAATTGGTCACCTTTCCATCTCAATATACAACCATTGATCTCCTTAATCATAAGGACCATATTTGTAAATTTGCCTGTCTCTTCACCACCACAGTTCACCTCTTGATGAAGCCCGCATTCATGCCTTTATTACCTCGAGGCTCAATTATGCATATCCCTTAGAAATGTAGAAAACATGAGCAGGAGTAGGCCATTCAGCCTACTGAAAATTTGAGCCTGCTTCACCAATCATTATGATCATGGCTGACCATTCAACTCAGTGCCCTGTTCCCACTTTTTCCCATATCCTTTAGTCCTAATTGTAGAACTATATCTACAACTTCCTTGAAAGTTTTCAATGTTTTGGCCTTAATAGTTTCCTGCCGCAGGGAATTCCACAAACCAACCACTCCCTCATCTCTATCCTAAATGGCCTACCTCTTATCCTCAGACTGTGACCCCAGGTTCTGGACTCCTTGGTCATTGAGAACATTCCTTCTGCATCTATTCTGTCTAATCCTGTTAGAATGTTATAGGTTTCTATGAGATCCTCTTCATTCTTCTAAACTCCAATGAATACAGACCCTAGTCTCTCTTGATACATACATCCTCTATTGCTTTTTCTTCCAACAATCCAACATATACTTTCCATAAACTTCAGTTCATTTAAAACTCTGCAACTCACCAAGCTTAGCCCACCATGTCATTAACCAATGACCGCTGCCCTGTTCAGCCTGTATTGACTTCTAGTTCCAGCAGAGTTTCAAGTTTAAGATTATTCTCCATTTTTGTAAGTCATGTTAAGGCTTCACCTCTTTCTATCTGTTTTCCAGCACATTGTCAGACTTGATCTCTCTATTCCTCTGCCCGAGGTCTCAAACACCTCTTCTCCATTTTTCCCACAACTGACAACCGTACCTTCAGCCACCCTGGTCCCAAGGTACAAAGCTGTCTCCCTAAACTGCTTCTGCTTCTCCATATCCTGCTCCTCCTAAAGACCATTCTTAAAAGCCACTTATCTCACCTGGCTCTCCACAGCCCTCCTTAACCCCCTTTGTTACCTCAGTATCCATTCACAGAGGCTTTTTAGGCCCATTTTTTAGAAAGAACGTGAGTTTACATAGCACCTTCCATGACTACAGGATATCTCAAATGTCTCTGCAACCAATGGATTACTTATTCACTGTTGCCACCATTATGAAATGGGAAAACCTGGCATCCCACTTGTACACAGCAAGGTCATACGGGCTGCAATGAGATGGAGTCATAGAGTCATAGCGATGTACAGCACAGTAAGAGACGCTTCAGTTCAACTCGTTCATGCTGACCAGATATCCTAAATTAATCTAGTCCCATTTGCTAGCATTCGGCCCATATCCCTCTAAACTCTTCCTGTTCACGTACCCATCCAGATGCCATCTAAATGTTTTAATTGTACTCGTCATCCCCATCTCTCCTGGCAACTTATTCCATCTGCACTAAAATGTCCTTTACGTCCTTTTTAAATCTTTTCCCTTTCACCTTAAACCTATGCTCTCTAGTTTTAGACTCCCCTATCCCCTGGAGAAAAGACCTTGACTATTCATCCTATCCATGCCTCTCATGCTTTTACAGACTTCTGTAAGGTCACCTCTCAGCCTCCCTTGTTTCAGGGAAAATAACCCCAGCCTATTCAGCCTCTCCTTATAGCTCAAACCCTCCAACCTTGGCAACATCCTTGTAAGTATTTTCTGAACTCTTTCAAGTTTAATAACATACTTTCTATTGCAAGAATCAACAATCATCCAGTCCCTTTTGATGCTATGGTTTAAGGTGTCCATGTTGATCAGGCTATTGGAAGGGCTCCCATGTTTCCCTCAGAATGATGGCCATATATGACCACTTAAGCATAGGGCAAACAAGGTGCTGGACTTGGTGACTATTTGAGGATTGCACTGACTACAGTGCAGAAAGCCGTCACTGTTGCACTGAACTGCTGGACCCTCGATTTGGTGTCCGGGTTTCTAACAACGTAGTAATGGAAGATGTCACAGGAATATGAGAAGAAAGATGTCTACTGCCTGAGCTTGAGTGCAAAACACATCACTGGGGGAAAAGTAAAAGACAGTTTACCCTTCCATCGCTAATCCAAGCAGCCCCTTGCCCAGGGACTACACAGCACTGACGCTTGTACCAAGGAGTCTTCCCTCTCCTCAAATGACACCAGTCACCTTGATGAGTGTCACAAAAAATCAACGAAAATTACCCAGAAAAGCAGTAGCAATGTCTGAAAGATTGTTAGAAGGTGGAAATATACTCAAGAGATTTTGATGTATCATAGCTCTTCAGGCCTTAGAATACACATTGTCAACTGAGTCCCACAGTCTGATTGAAAAGTTGAAAAGGCAGCAGGGTTCCAATCTCTCAAACTCCGTGAGCTACAGGGTTTTATTTTTGCTTATTGTTGTTTCCAAAGCGAAAGTATTTGAAGACGTGCTTTTCGTCCTTGACATGCGATGACGTGACTTAATCACGGCAGGTGCACTGAGGAGTGTTTTAAAGTCAGTTTGGAGAGAAAAGTATTTCAGTATGTATCCTCTAATAATGCTCCTACATCTTTACAATAATGGCATTTATGTATCTTCCATTCTGTTAATACCACAGTGAATTATCAAGTCCAGTATTCAGCAGTCAAATAGTATGGTGATTGCAATGCTCTCCTGGCTGTTCTCTCATCTTCCACTGTACATACACTACAACTGATGTGAAATAACTGTAACTGCACAGTGACAAGTATCCCATCACCAAGTAACCATTTATTTACATGTTCACAGTTCTTGAGCTCTTACCAGTCAGCTCAGAGCCAATCCCTCTTTGAGACTCCTGTTATATCTGTCAGCCAGGGCTCCCTGCTTGACCCTAATCAAGGTTCTCACAGTACGTGAGATCTATGTGTCCCAATCAGAGCTCTGATGAAGGGTCTAGGCCCAAAACGTCAGCTTTTGTGCTCCTAAGATGCTGCTTGGCCTGCTGTGTTCATCCAGCTTCACACTTTGTTATCTTGGATTCTCCGGCATCTGCAGTTCCCATTATCTCTCATAACAAGTCCTGTTCATTCATCACCCTGAGTTCACTGACCAATTTTCGATCCTGCTGTGTAAGGGTTTCAAGACCCTGGAGAAACTTTGCAGTGATGCCTCGGGACTCACATCACTGAGCACAAATAGCACAATACAGGCAGAGTTAGTAAACTCAATAAGACTATGTGAGATCAGAAAGGCTGAGGCAGCATGTGGATATGACACACAAAGACAATGTTTCAGTCTTTACCTTACGCAACAATAAGATTAGAGCCCCGTATGACAGTATTTTGTATTAGCATGTAATAAATCATGTTATTTTGAAGTTGAAGTCTAAAGGCAGTTCATGACTTTGCCTTCTGATATAAAAGTGGAGGTTGTCCCCCCTCTGGGAGCTAACACTGAAACACTCAAAGAGGAGCATCTCACCCTATAATCTATAAAAGGAGTATGAAAAATGGTGTAACCTGCCTTTCAGCAATTTCTAGTTGTTAAACAAAATCCCTGACACTTTACAATCAACAAGTAACAATTTATTTATCTAACCCTAACAGTAAACAAGTTAACTATTAACAAACTAAGTCCCTTCTAACTATTCCCAAATAAAACAAGATTTAATAGTAAGCTGTTTCAATAAATACAAAAAATGGAATTTGATCTCTCAAAATTACAGCCAGGTTATGTGTCTTCCAAAATGTTCTGCGCCTTCTCTGTCAATTCTTCTGTCAGGAATATTAACCAGTCGTGCACAGGGTATCTTTGTTATTTAGGTGGTGCTTCCTCTCAGACAGATAGCAGTTAGCTCTGCCGCTTTGTCCAACTGCCTCCTTCTTTTATACCCTTGATGACATGTAAATATTTCTTCGACAAGATTGGTCCTATGTTGTCCAAACCATCAGATTTAAATTTAAATGGCTTTTGGTCTCTAAGTGCCAGGTTCAAACTGATTGGCTAAATTCAAAACTTTTTTGTCTTGGTGAAAACTGTTGCTTGGCCTGCTACTTGTACAGCCTTTTGATACAAATGTTTCAATCCAGTGCTCTCTGTGTACTTGCAAACTTTCAAGCTGCTGCTCACAAATGTCCATTTTAAATCTCTAAGTATAGAAAAAGCATATCATCTTTTAAAGACAGTAGGAACTGCCGATGCTGGAAAATCTGAGATAACAAGGTATACAGCTGGATGAACACAGCAGGCCAAGCAGCATCAAAGAAGCAGGAAAGCTCACGTTTCAGGTCTGGATCCTTTGTCAGAAAAGTTTTTCTGGAGAAGGGTCCAGACTTGAAACGTCAGCTTTCCTGCTCCTCTGATGCTGCTTGGCCTGCTGTGTTCTTCCAGCTCTACACCTTGTTATCTCATCTTTTAAAGGAGCCATGCAAAGCTTTCTCTGCCAGGATTTTAGAAACACCAAACTCTACCTTCCTGCGTCCCAATCCACAAGTACTCTACTCGACTTCGCAACACTTCTCTTAGACCAACCTGTCTTGAACCAAAACTCAAAATGACAACAAAAGCACAATAAAAGATCTCTCAGTCAGGCAGTATGGGGAGGTGATTGCATAGTGGCATTCTTACTAGGCTTTTAATCTAGAAACTCAGCCAATGCTCTTCAGACACAGGTTCAAATCCTGCATTGCAGATGGTAGAACCTGAATTCACTTGAAAAAAATCTGGTGTCAGGAATCTACTGATAACCAGGAAACCACTGTTTATTGATAGATAATAAAATGTGAGGCTGGATGAACACAGCAGGCCAAGCAGCATCTCAGGAGCACAAAAGCTGACGTTTCGGTTATTGTTGGGCGAAAACACATCTGGTTCACTAACGTCCTTCAGGGAAGGAAACTCCAATCCTACCTGATCTAGTCTATGTGAGACTCCAGATCCACAGCAACTTGAGTGACTTTCAACTGTCTTCTGAAATGGCCAAGCAAGCAACTCAGCTGAAGCTAGTGTGAGGCAACAAATGCTACCCAAGCAAATTTAAATAAAGTCTCAACCTTATAATTTACTATCTTGTCTTCAAATCCCACCATTTTTTCACTCCTCCCTACTCTGTCACTTTGTCAAGCTCTGCTGAATATTCCACATTCCTTTGACTCTGTCCTCACTCTTAACATCCCTTCAATAGACATGGCCCGTTAGCTTTGGAATACGCTTCCTAATTGTCTCCACATCAATTTCGTCTCTAAAAATAAACCTTAAAACTATCCTAACATTTCCTCCTGAAGTTCAGTGTTAAATTTTATTTGATAATCTCTCCTATCTGAGGTCTAACCAGGTTTAACCAAATTTGAAAATCCAATTTAATTGCAAAGTTTCTTATTGTTTTGCTGTTGTAGATTTTCACTGGAGCATAGGAGCTTGAGAGGTGACCTTATAGAAGTTTATAAAATCATGAGGGTTAATGGTAGGTGTAAAAACCAAAAGAACTGCAGATGCTGTAAATCAGAAACAAAAACAAAGTTGCTGGAAAAGCTCAGCAGGTCTGGCAGCATCTGTGAAAGAGAAAACAAAGTTAAAGTTTCAGGACCGGTGACACTTTCTCAGAGTTCTGAAAGTTAACTCTGTTTTCCCCTTCACAGATGCTGCCAAACCTGCTGAGCTTTTCCAGCAACTTTGTTTTTGATATTAATGCTAGGTGTCTTTTCCTTGGGATACAGGCTTTCAAGACAAGGCAGGCGCATTTTTAAGGTGAGATGAGAGAGTTTTAAAAAAGACATGAGGGGTAGATTTTTTGCACAGAGGGTGGTTCACATTTGGAATGAACTTCCTGAGGAAGTGGTGGATGTGGGTACAATTACAACGTTTAAGACATCTGTGCAAATACAGTAATAAAAAAGGTTTGGAGGAATATGGACCAGGAGCTGGCAGGTAGGACTGGTTTAGTTTGGGATTATGTTCAGTATGGACTGGTTGGACCAAAGGGTCTGTTTCTGTGCTGTATGGCTGTATAAATCAGTCTGGATTCCATGCACAAGTAGGGACTTGAGGCTTCAGCCCTCAGCTCTCTTCAGGAATGAGGTGGACTAGAGCTAGACCCTACTGGCATCTCACGACAGCGGAGAGAAAGAAATGAAAAACTTGCATTTATGTAGCATCTTTCACCACCTCAAGATGACCTAAATCATTTTACAAGCAATGATGTATTTTTGACATATAGCCACATTTGCAATGAAGGAAGCATGGCGATCAATTTATGCATAGCAAGCTACTACAAATAATGTGATAATAAGGAAATAATCCGGTTTTCTTTTTTGTGATGGTTAGGTGCTGCACAGTGCATTATAGGGGTAACTCCCAGGTTCTACTCTGAAGTAGGCATCTCTTGCCAAGGAGCGCAGATGAGGTCCCAAGTGATGTCTCTGCCGAAAGACAGCAAGCACCTCCAATGCCTCCCCAGGACTGCCCTTCAGATGGTTAAAAGATTCCAAACAGACCTGCAAAAAGTGGAAAATAAATGTGCAGAGAGAGACTTCCAATGCAGGAAGCAAACCTGAATGTCAAGCAGAGAACACAGCACAATGCAACTCCTTCTGAAGTACACATCAGCAAGATTCAACAACATGGGATCAATAACATTTCATGTTTGCGTTAATGGCTGTGCTTTTCACATTGTGTATCACTCCAGAAATAAAAATCAGATTTATAAGTATGACTGCACAATGGTGGCTTCATGTGACACAGGCATTTTAATAGCCCTCTCAAGGTCTGGTGAAGCAACTAAAGGCATTTCATCAAAATGCCATTTGTTCAGGTGTACATGTCATTGTGTGTGCCAGACCTAAATATGGTCTTGCAAGGAGCCTAAATACATGTAACACTCAGTGTGGAACAGAAAACCACAGGCCCAGTGTGAACCCAACTTTGACATCTCATCAGTGCTGAAGTCAATTAATAACAACTAGGTATGCAGGAGAAACTGAACAAAAGAAAGAATGGCATTAATACAGCACCCTTTATGACTTCAGGATATCCCAAACTGCATTGCGCCCAATGTTGACATGCTTAAAGTGTTAGAGATTATCCACATGTACTAAACACAAGCCAATTCACACACAGAAAGCTCCCTCAAATATAAATGTGCTAATCAAAAAAACTGTGTTTTTAGATGCAGGCTGAGAGAAAACTATTAACTGAGACCTTACGGTAACAGTCCCACCCTAATAATTCTAAAAGGTTTTAAAGCCCCCTCTGGAATGGGCAGAGCTGTGAATGTATAGAAGATAATGTTTCCAAAAGTGTAACACTGGAGTACCAGCCGAAGGTTCATGCTTAAGCCTCAAATGTGACCAGCACTCCCGAGTATAGCTGGGCATGTTACAAATTGAGCCATGGCTAACAATGGTCCATCTTGATGATACTGGGTGGCTCGGTGGTTCAGTGGTTAGCACTGCTGCCTCACAGAGCCAGGGACCTGGGTGTGATTCCAGCCTTGGGTGACTGGCTGTGTGGGGTTTTTCTTATTCTCCCCGTGTCTGCACGGGTTTCCTCCGATACTCCGGTTTCCTCCCACAATCCAAACATATGCCAGTTAGGATACACAAGCCAGGCTAAATTGTCCCATAGTGTCCAGGAATGTGCAGTCTGGGTGTATTAGCCATAGGAAATACATGGTTACAGGGATAGGGTAGTAAGTGGATCTGGGTGGGATGCTCTGCGGAGGGTTGATGTGGACTTGATGAGCTGAATGGCCTGCTTCCACACTGGAGGTTTTCCACATTTCTGTAAAAGTGAAGGGGAAAGATCAATGAGAGTTCTTCCTTCTGCCCCTTATTTGTTATACATTGACTGTGGATGGACAATATTCAAAGGTGAGCTTAGACCTCGGGCGAGAATAAGGTCAGTGCCTGGTTGAGATGTGCCACCACTGTTGAATGCATGCACACATGATGAGTGGCAGCTGGAGCTCCCTTGGATTATCACTGCCAGAAAGACTACTGATAACCATGCATAAGGAGAACAATATTAGACGGACATGTGAGGCCTCACATCTAAATGGAAAGCTGCCTCTCAAAGTAACTTAATACCAGGAAAGCATTTAGAAGATTGCTCTCTTTCTAAAGAAGCTACATTCCATGCAAAGCAGCATTTGAAAAATAAATCAATAAATCATTTTTCTTTACTGTATTAATCCCATCCTTGAGCTCCCACCTCCTCCCTCGTTAGTAACAGACGTTGCTTTCAGAATCGGGGGTGGATACAGCGAATTGTCGGCAAAGATCCTTTCTCTTTTCAGATGGAATGTTTCTAGCGTTGCTGTTGGTATGCCACTTTGTGTCCAGTGTATTAATTTATTACTACAGACCAATGATCCCTATGCAATTTAACAGGCAAGTACGAATACAGTTCAGCTTCATTGCTTTTTAACATGTGAGAGGCCCAAAATGCTCACTACCTTCAATGGAGCGTGTGTGTAGATGTAACAGAGCTCAAGATAGCCCCATGGATATCTCAGCATAAGCCTCAGTGGATACAGAATTGTTTCTGAGCCATTGTCTAACAGTTGGTGAATTCTCACCTCCACATTCCCCCTAAGCACACACCGTTAGATAAGCCCTAGGCTTAATAACAATTTTTCCAGAGGACTGTGCCACAGCCTCTTATCCACTTCAGGCTACAGATTGTGTGTTATCTTGTCCAGGTTGGTGGGGAGTGGTAGAAATTCAACACTGAAGGTTAGTGTGATGAAATACTCCCCATTTGCCCCAATGGGCGCAACTCCAACAACTCTCAAGAAGCTTGACTCCATCCAGGACAAAGCTGCTCATTTCATTGGCACTGTATCCCAAAGCATGCACTACTGACGTTCAGTCATAGCAATTAATAAGCTTTTGGGCAAAACAATAGCAAATGAAGTTTAAAACAGAAAAATGTGACTTTACTATGCTTTGGTAGAAAGAATAGGGATTCAGTTTTGATGGAAACATATAATGAATAAGCAGTTTTGACACCGTCGACACAGCAAGGATATTTGTTTCCTCTTATGAGACAATCAGGACCACTGTTCAAAAATCAGCAATCATCTCTTTAATACAGAGATAAGGCAAAGCTTCTTTCTCTCTCGAAGCCTCATAGAATAAGTCAAAGAATCCCTACAATGTAGAAACAGGCCATTCAGCCCAACCAGTCCACACTAACTCTCCGAAGAGCATCCCAGTCAGATTCATCCCCCGCCCCCCCCCCCCCCCCCCGCAACCTGTAACCCTGCATTTCCCATGGCTAATCCCCTAGCCTAAACATCCCTGAGTACTATGGGCAATTTACCTTGGCCAATCCACCTCACCTGCACATCTTTGTACTGTGGGAGAATATGGAAGCACCCAGAGGAAATCCATGCAGATACAGGGAGAATGTGCAAAACCCCACACAGACAGTTGTCTGAGGGTGGAATCAAACCCAGGTCCCTGGCGCTGCTACTGAGCATCAGTGGTGGAGGGAGTGAATGTTTTTGGATGTGGTGCCAATGAAATGAGCTGTTTTGTCTTGGATGATGTCAAGATTCTTGAGCACTGTTGGAGCTGTACCCTCTAGGAAAGTGGGGAGTATTTCATCACTGTCCTGAGTGGAGAACCGTGGAAGAGAATGAACAACGTCAGTGGACAGCAGCAGAAATTGGAATGGGAATCCGAGCATACTAGGAACTACAGGGAAATGCACCCACTGTGAAGTCACCATTGGGAAGAAGTTTAACCTGGGGCCAGAGAGAGGAGGAAGGCTGGAACCAGCAAGGCTCAAGAACTCCAAGTACCTTAGTGCCAGCTCCTGCCATTTTTAGTCCACAGGGTTCCCTCAAAATTATCTGCGTGCTTCCTTTGACCTCTTCTGCTGCTGACTCCATGGCCACCTCTGGACATCTGGGACCTTTGCTAGTCATGATTTCATTATGGCACAGAATGAGGCTATTCGGTCCATTGAGCCCATGCCAACTCTTTTTAGAACTATTCATTTAGGCCAATGGCCCTACTCCATTCCTGGTGCCCAAAATATTTATTTCGCTCAAGGGGCCACTGAATTTCCTTCTGAAATAATAGATTCTCTTCACTTCCACTGCCCTCATGGGCAATAGTTCCAGTTCATTGCCATTCGCTGCATAAAGAATATTCTTCCTCATTACCCCTTTTCCAGTCCTCTCTTGCCCAAAAATTCAAATCTTTGTTCCCTAGTCCTTATACCATCGGGTGACAAGAACAGATTGTTCTTTGAGCACCTAATCCAAACATGTCAGGGTCTTGTGCACCTTGATCGAATCTCCCCTCAATTTCTCTTTGCTGCAAGGACAGCAATTCTAGCTTCTCTCACCTCACTGTTTGGTTTTGTGTACAATTCACCTATAAAAGAAATGTACGGTACATTATCTGCAAACTGAGGACATAGAAGTCTCATTCTCCACCTTACTGTTCATCACTTGAAGCATGACACTCTATTGGAAGTACACTGTTACAATCTAATAGCTTAGTGTTAGCTTCAGATACTTAGGTACCTGTAAATATATTAGTACATTTTATTTACTTATAATAAATAGATTCTTCAATATCTTAGCAGCCATGCCCAATTTCTTGTGTTACAGCAGATAACAAAAGCGTTGCCATATCAGGTAAAACACTCTGTTGCACGTAAACTTACAGCAGTCCCTTGTGCCCAGAACCTGAAATAACTCCACAGAGTGTCCCATCACTAAGTCATCCCTTATTTACATGTGCACAGTACATGGGCTCTGATTAGCTAGCTCAGAGCAGTATCTTGAATGAATAGACTCTGAATCACCTAGCTATATTTACTTTTTTAAAAAATCCCTACAGCGGTAATGCTTATTTTCCTCAGCATCTTGTGCCCGTGCAGGTGTCAGACACAGTTAAAAACACCAGGTGTGCAAATAACTTTAGTAACATACCACCACCAGGAAAAACACCTAAAGCCTACATGAAAGAAAATGTGAGGGGGAGGGTAGGGATCAAATCAAAATGGAATTAGAGGAGGAATCACCTGGTTGTACATGTTAGCCAGGGCCTCCTGATTGGGTCTGTTAACCTGGATCAACAAGGGCCGCGTAGTCAATGTGATCCACCTGGCCCTCATTGCAATCACTAAAGAAGCATTCTGGTAAATTTCCTCTGCAGGCTCTCAAGGGCCCTCACAGCCTTTCTAAACTGTAATGACTACAAATGCACAGAAGGTACAATTTATAACACAATCAAAATTTTATAAAGGTCTGATATTTCTTGTTCCTCATAAGGAGAAAATAAAAGCTAATTTTGCTTATCGAGGTTGTGAACCCAATTGAAATAGAGGGTTAGTACTGGCTTTAAGTTGAGTACTGGTCTTGGAAAAGCCTAGGCATAGCCTAGAACAAAACTGCAAGTGAACCCAACCTCCTCTTCATCAAACATATATCAATACAGCAGGGATTACTCTGTAGCAACTAGAGAAACTTGGCTGATTCTTGTCCCTCTCTGACTAATTCATTGGTTTCCTGTAGTTGACAATATAACAGACCAAAACTGGAACGTGAGGTCTTCTGGTTTATACTCTTCAGTACAACAATCCCACCTGGTGCAATTTTCCATTGAGTCCTTCAAAGAAGTTCCTAAAGCAACTTATCAATAGTGTGCTGTTACTTGACTGGCAAGTATCTGAGCATGAGTTACTGAAATTTGATTGAGTATTGAGATGACTCATTATAGTACTTGGAGCAGCTTTCAGCTGTTGAAAACAGAGAGATGCTGTCAATGTTTCTCACTTGCACTCATCAACACAAGTGCATGAGCGCTAAATTTTAGCATATTATACTGCACGAAGAAAGAGGATTATAGAGCCATATGGTCAAACAGCACAGAAACAGACCCTTCGATCCGACTGTCCATGCAACCAGGTTTCCCAAACTAAACTAGTCCCATCTGCCTGCGTTTTGTCCATCTCCTTCCAAACCTTCCCTATTCATGTACCTGTCCAAATATCTTTTAAATGTTGTAAATGTAGCTGACTCTACTGCTTCCTCTGGCAACTCGTTTTATATACGCTTCGTCTTGTGTGTAAAAAAGTTGCCTGTCAGGTCCTGTTCAAATCTTTCCCTCTCACCTTAAATCTATGCTCTCCAGTTTTGAATTCCCCCACCTTAGTGAAAAGATCATTGCAATTCACCTTTTCTATGCCCTCATGCTTCTATAAACCTCTATAAGATCGCTCCAATTGGTTGGCCAGTCAACTCTTGTTGGTCCAGATGTTGTCATGGGGAATGCTCCAGGGAGCTGATTTCTCCAAGGCTTCAGTAAACAGTGCAATGCCTGGACATGTTCCTTTTTTCTACGGAGGGCAGGGCATAGAACATAGAACATAGAACAATACAGCACAGTACAGGCCCTTTGGCCCTCGATGTTGCGCCAACCGCATACTTTTCAAGCAACTACCAGAGCTGTAAGGACAGATCGGTAAAGTGAAGGAGGCTATACAAATGCAAGTTTTTCTGGCTTGGCATCTGCTTTCTTTGAAACATTGTGCAGTGTGTTTTCTCTACACTACAGGAAATTCCTGACATTGTTACTTTTGCTTACAGTGTGAGCATCATCCTCTTCTGTGAGCTGCAAATGCAGCGTATCCTTGAATTCAATAGATTGAGAAAGATTGAAACTTCAGAGATATTAATACCTAGCATTCACTCCATAACCACAAGTAATATAGCAATAAACACACCCAAGCCAATAGCTTTTTTTGCATCAACCTGAATAAAGCTATTTGAATATTGTGAATTGCACATTATTCCAGGGGATCAGGCTAATAGACTAGGACATGACCAGCCTCACAGTGCCTTTGAACTAGAGCTTGGATTGAAGCCAATGGTTCCATGTCAAGTGCTGACGATGATGATGTTCAATTTAATGCTCCTGAACAACATCGGATCAAAGCTACCGTTACTGAAGACCTTTTAGAAGGTTTCTCAAAGGGCTCCTGTTTTTGCTGTTTGCAACAAAACCACAACTCTTCAAGTGAACTCAATCATTCATTTTTTAATACTCACTTATCACTTTGACTTTGCAGTGAAAAAGTTGAGAATATATTTCTTTTCCGATCTATTATCCAAGCTGGTGTTGGATCTGCATCCAGCCACCTTTCATAAATTGGCATGGGTATGAGGAAAGGGCAGAGACTAACTGGACTGCACTTTCAACAAGCCAACACAGGAAAGGTGGCCATAATGGCTTCATTCTGCTCTATAACTCAATGTGTTAACAAACCCAAGCACCTCCTGTGGCCCTGAGAGGATACCTTTAACAAATGAGATTGAGTAGGATTTGGACGAGTGGGAAAGGTAAAAAAAAAGGATCAATCTTTTACAAAAGCCAACTCATGTGCATGCAGCTACATTTAGAGTCATACAGCCATACATCACAGAGTCAGATCCTTCAGTCCAACCCGTCCCTGCTGACCAGATATCCTAAATTAATCGAGTCCCATTTAGCAGCATTTGGCCCATATCCCTCTAAACCCTTCCTACTCATTTACCCATCCAGATGCCTTTTAAATGTTGTGTACCAGCCTTCACCACTTCTTCTGGCAGCTCATTCTATACATGGACCAACTTCTGCGTGAAAAAGTTGCCCCTTAGATCCCTTTTGAATCTTGCCCATCTCACATTAAACCTATGCCCTCTAGCTTTGAACTCCTGTACTGTGGGAAAAAGACTTACATTATCATCCTATCCATGCCCCTCATGATTTTATAAACCTCTATAAGGTCACACTTTAAGGGGCCCTATTCTCATGAGATCCATGGGTGAGCTTGCCTATTGGATACAAAATTGGGCAGCTGGATGTGATGGTGGAGGTAGCAAGGTGTGGAGCTGGATGAACACAGCAGGCTAAGCAGCATCAGAGGAGCAGGAATGCTGATGGTTCAGGCCTAGACCCTTCTTCAGAAAAAATATGGCAGTTTTTTGGACTGGAGACCCATTACATGCAGTGTTCCACAGATATCGGAGCTAAGTCCATTTTTGTTTGTCATTTATATAAATAGTTTAGATGAGAATATAGACGGTGTTAGTGAGTTTAAGAATGACACCAAAACTGGCGGAATCGTGGACAGTGAAGAAAGCTTTCTAAGATTACAAAGAGATCTTGACCAATTGGGTCAATGGGCCGAGGAGTGGCAGATGGGGTTTAGTTTTTTTTTCTTTTTATTCATTCATGGGATTGAGGGCATCACTGGCTATGCCAGCATTTATTGCCCATCCCTAACATGGATAAATGTAAAGCTTAAATGTGAAGCACTGCATTTGGCAAAATAAACGAGGGCAGGATTATACAATTAAAAGTAAGGCCTTGGGTAGCGTTGTAGAACAAAGATCCACGGGTTCAGGTACATAATTCTTTGAAGTTTGCATCATATGTAGACAGGGTGGTGAAGAAGGTATTTAAGACACCTGCTTTCATTGATGAGATTTTTGAGTACAGGAGTTTAAATGTCATGTTAAGGGTGAACAGGGTGTTGGTGAGACCTCTTCCAGAGTACTGTGTCCAGTTCTCTTATAGGAAGGATATTATAAGCTGGAGAGGGTTCAGAGAGATTTAACAGGATGTTGCCACGAATATAGGGTTTGAGTTATCAGGGGAGGCTGGACAGGCTGGCACTTTTTTCATTGCAGCACAGGAAATTGAGGGGTAACCTTATAGAGGTTTATAAAATCATGAGGGGTGATCAGGTGAGTGATATACTCCTACAGTCCTTATATTCCTCTAGGGATTCATTCAATCCCAGCTATCTATTATCTGACATATGCCTCCTTTTTCTTGACCAGAACCTCAATCTCTTTAATTATCCAGCATTCCCCTATCCTACCAGCCTTGCCCTTCATCCTAACAGGAAGATACTGTCTCTGTTGGTGTGGATGAATAACAAATCCACACCTAGAAGGGAAGTCACTAAAATATTTTGAGGGGGGAACCTACATAGGCATTGTAATAGACATTTTATTGGTAATGTGTTATTGGGTGTTTCGAGCCTTGTGAAACCCAGCAAGTAAAGCAGAACCAGAACATTCGGATCTGTACGGTAAATGCTTTTATAGTAGTGCCCATGGGCCAAGGGAAGCAGGAGGGGAGATGGCGGTGTTGGCACAGTATTGGTAATCCAAGCCACAGGTTAATGGTCAAAGGAACAAGGTCTGAATCCTACCATGGTACCATTCAGTAAAATCTGGAATTGAAAGCTAGTCTATTACTCATGTTACCACTGCAATTAGTATAAAGCTTATCAGATTCACTACTGCTTTGTCTGGCTTACATGTGACTCTGGGTTCACAGAAATGGTCAGTCTTCTTTGCACACTGAAACAGCCCAGCCAGCCACAGTTGTTAAAGTCCTCTGTGGGATAATTAGAGATAACCAATTAAAAATGCCCACATCCCATGCACAAGAAAAAAGTTAATCATCCTAACACCATACAACTTCCTACCCCTTCCAGAAATCCTGACCAAACCTACATCTCTCGCAAATTCAGAACCAGCAATCTCACCCTCCTCTGAACTCTCCGCAAATCTCCCATCCAATGCAACCTTTGAATCAAAATATTCCTTCCAATCTACATTTGAAAATCTACATACTGGGACAGAAAACATTCAAATGCAATCATTCTGCAATTCTGCAGGAAGTCTCTTTCAAGTCCTGAAATGCTCCTGCAGCCCTCCCAGCTCATTCTCTGTGCAGTCTGGAGTCCCTTCAGTATCAAAATCCTCCTGGAACTTGCTCGCTAATAGTACTATACTCCCAAGACTGCAGCTGTTCAAGAAGGCAGCTCACTATCACATTATCCAGGGAAATGAAGTATGGGCAATAAAATATTCACCCAGCCAGCAACTTCCACATCCTACGAATAGAAAAGAAACTGTTTGCCAGAGATTCACTGTCTCATATATTGTGCGGGGACTATACTACAATTGTAATTTCTTACTCATTGTCATTTGGCAGTGGCAAACAAAGGTTCCAAGTGCGATCTGTTACCATCCTGTCCATAGTGAGATTGGTGGCCTAATGGTAATGTCACCAGACTAGCAACCAAGGACATTGATGGAAGTGTTTAGTTCTGATCCTGCCAATGTTTTACTTAATTCATTATTCTTAAAACTCTGGAATATGAAGTTAATTTCAGTATGGTTGAGTATGAAACAACTATCAATTGTTTATAAAAACTCATCTGGCTCACTAATGTCTTTCAGGGAAGGAAAGGTGCTCTCATTACCTGCTCTGGCCTATATATGACTCCAGGCCCACAGCAACAAGGTTGACATTTAGTGATGTTCGTCAAAGCATTAT
This sequence comes from Stegostoma tigrinum, assembly GCF_030684315.1. Taxonomy (NCBI): domain Eukaryota; kingdom Metazoa; phylum Chordata; class Chondrichthyes; order Orectolobiformes; family Stegostomatidae; genus Stegostoma; species Stegostoma tigrinum. Next base: position 11,402,646 of record NC_081391.1, read on the forward strand.
CAAGCCATTCAGTGCAAGGGTAATTAGAGGTTTGCAATAAATGCTGGCCATGTCAGCAACGACTGCAACCCATGAAAGAATAAAGGAGAAACACATCAGTTGTGGCTCCACTATAGAGCTCTGTTCCATTCAGGGAATGCGGGCACCACTAGATAACTCCACATTTATTGCCCATCCCTAACTGCACTTGAGAAAGTGATGGTACACCATATTCTTGAACTGGTGTGGCGAAGATGCATCTAGAGGAATGGATTTGACCCAAAAACAATGAGAAATAGGTGTGCTCTGGGAGAAGAATTGGACTGGTGCTGTTCTCACGTAGCTGATGTTTTTGTACTTCTAGTTGGCAAAGATCAGAGGTTTCCGAGGTGATGAATACCTCAAGCCTGAATAACCAGAGCTGGACTTGGGGTAGAGGTATGGATATACAAAGGAGCCAAGTCAGATGAAGCAGCGTAAGAAATTCTAGAGATTTACTGTTGTTTCAATAGTGAAGGTACATTCCCCTGAGAAGGACATAGGACGGTAATGTTTTTGCCAGTTTGCTTCCATCCAGAAACAGTGGTCTTGCTCCTATCATTCCAGTAAAGGATAACAAATTATCCTTGTAAGTTTTTTACATCAACTTGTTTGTTACATCAACCTTTTTGTCAACCTGACTACCTCCAGAACAGGTGGGACTCCAAACGAGACCTCTAGCCCAGAGGTAGGGGCACTACCACTGCACCACAAAAACTTCAAACAAATCTTGTAAATTTACCAGTTATTGGCCTCTAATTCCCAATATTAACTGAGGGGTAGATACAGCATTATTGAGGGAGTGTGAGAAGGATATATATCAACTGAGGGAGGGAGGGAGGGAGAGTGTCAGCATCAACTGAGGGAGGGAGAGAGAGAGAGTGTCAGTATCAACTGAGGGAGGGAGAGAGAGAGAGTGTCAGTATCAACTGAGGGAGGGAGAGAGAGAGAGTGTCAGTATCAACTGAGGGAGGGAGAGAGAGAGTGTGTCAGTATCAACTGAGGGAGGGAGAGAGAGTGTATCAACTGAGGGAGGGAGAGAGAGTGTCAGTATCAACTGAGGGAGGGAGGGAGAGAGAGTGTCAGTATCAACTGAGGGAGGGAGGGAGAGAGAGTGTCAGTATCAACTGAGGGAGAGAGAGAGAGAGAGTGTCAGTATCAACTGAGGGAGGGAGAGAGGGAGAGTGTCAGTATCAACTGAGGGAGGGAGAGAGAGAGAGTGTCAGTATCAACTGAGGGAGAGAGAGAGAGAGAGTGTCAGTATCAACTGAGGGAGGGAGAGAGGGAGAGTGTCAGTATCAACTGAGGGAGGGAGAGAGAGTGTCAGTATCAACTGAGGGAGGGAGGGAGAGAGAGTGTCAGTATCAACTGAGGGAGAGAGAGAGAGAGAGTGTCAGTATCAACTGAGGGAGGGAGGGAGAGAGAGTGTCAGTATCAACTGAGGGAGGGAGGGAGAGAGAGTGTCAGTATCAACTGAGGGACGGAGAGAGAGAGAGTGTCAGTATCAACTGAGGGAGGGAGGGAGAGAGAGTGTCAGTATCAACTGAGGGAGGGAGAGAGAGAGAGTGTCAGTATCAACTGAGGGAGGGAGGGAGAGAGAGTGTCAGTATCAACTGAGGGAGGGAGAGAGAGAGTGTGTCAGTATCAACTGAGGGAGGGAGAGAGAGTGTATCAACTGAGGGAGGGAGAGAGAGTGTCAGTATCAACTGAGGGAGGGAGAGAGGGAGAGTGTCAGTATCAACTGAGGGAGGGAGGGAGAGAGAGTGTCAGTATCAACTGAGGGAGGGAGGGAGAGAGAGTGTCAGTATCAACTGAGGGAGGGAGGGAGAGAGAGTGTCAGTATCAACTGAGGGAGAGAGAGAGAGAGAGTGTCAGTATCAACTGAGGGAGGGAGAGAGGGAGAGTGTCAGTATCAACTGAGGGAGGGAGAGAGAGAGAGTGTCAGTATCAACTGAGGGAGGGAGAGAGAGAGAGTGTCAGTATCAACTGAGGGAGGGAGAGAGAGAGAGTGTCAGTATCAACTGAGGGAGGGAGGGAGAGAGAGTGTCAGTATCAACTGAGGGAGGGAGAGAGAGAGTGTCAGTATCAACTGAGGGAGGGAGGGAGAGAGTGTGTCAGTATCAACTGAGGGAGGGAGGGAGAGAGAGTGTCAGTATCAACTGAGGAGGGAGGGAGAGAGAGTGTCAGTATCAACTGAGGGAGGGAGGGGGAGAGAGTGTCAGTATCAACTGAGGGAGGGAGAGAGAGAGAGTGTCAGTATCAACTGAGGGAGGGAGAGAGAGAGAGTGTCAGTATCAACTGAGGGAGGGAGAGAGAGAGAGTGTCAGTATCAACTGAGGGAGGGAGGGAGAGAGAGTGTCAGTATCAACTGAGGGAGGGAGAGAGAGAGAGTGTATCAACTGAGGGAGGGAGGGAGAGAGAGTGTATCAACTGAGGGTGGGAGGGAGAGAGAGTGTCAGTATCAACTGAGGGAGGGAGAGAGAGAGAGTGTCAGTATCAACTGAGGGAGGGAGAGAGAGAGAGTGTCAGTATCAACTGAGGGAGGGAGAGAGAGAGAGTGTCAGTATCAACTGAGGGAGGGAGGGAGAGAGAGTGTCAGTATCAACTGAGGGAGGGAGAGAGAGAGAGTGTCAGTATCAACTGAGGGAGGGAGGGAGAGAGAGTGTCAGTATCAACTGAGGGAGGGAGGGAGAGAGAGTGTATCAACTGAGGGAGGGAGGGAGAGAGTGTATCAACTGAGGGAGGGAGAGAGAGTGTCACTATCAACTGAGGGAGGGAGAGAGAGAGTGTGTCAGTATCAACTGAGGGAGGGAGGGAGAGAGAGTGTATCAACTGAGGGAGGGAGGGAGAGAGAGTGTCAGTATCAACTGAGGGAGGGAGAGAGAGAGAGTGTCAGTATCAACTGAGGGAGGGAGAGAGAGAGAGTGTCAGTATCAACTGAGGGAGGGAGGGAGAGAGAGTGTCAGTATCAACTGAGGGAGGGAGGGAGAGAGAGTGTATCAACTGAGGGAGGGAGAGAGAGTGTCACTATGAACTGAGGGAGGGAGAGAGAGAGTGTGTCAGTATCAACTGAGGGAGGGAGGGAGAGAGAGTGTATCAACTGAGGGAGGGAGAGAGAGAGAGTGTATCAACTGAGGGAGGGAGAGAGAGTGTCACTATCAACTGAGGGAGGGAGGGAGAGAGAGTGTATCAACTGAGGGAGGGAGAGAGAGTGTATCAACTGAGGGAGGGAGAGAGAGTGTATCAACTGAGGGAGGGAGAGAGAGAGAGTGTATCAACTGAGGGAGGGAGAGAGAGTGTATCAACTGAGGGAGGGAGAGAGAGAGAGTGTATCAACTGAGGGAGGGAGAGAGAGTGTATCAACTGAGGGAGGGAGGGAGAGAGAGTGTATCAACTGAGGGAGGGAGAGAGAGTGTCAGTATCAACTGAGGGAGGGAGAGAGAGAGTGTGTCAGTATCAACTGAGGGAGGGAGAGAGAGAGAGTGTATCAACTGAGGGAGGGAGAGAGAGAGAGTGTCAGTATCAACTGAGGGAGGGAGAGAGAGAGAGTGTATCAACTGAGGGAGGGAGAGAGAGTGTATCAACTGAGGGAGGGAGAGAGAGAGAGTGTCAGTATCAACTGAGGGAGGGAGAGAGAGAGTGTGTATCAACTGAGGGAGGGAGAGAGAGAGAGTGTCAGTATCAACTGAGGGAGGGAGAGAGAGAGAGTGTATCAACTGAGGGAGGGAGAGAGAGTGTATCAACTGAGGGAGGGAGAGAGAGAGAGAGTGTCAGTATCAACTGAGGGAGGGAGAGAGAGAGTGTGTATCAACTGAGGGAGGGAGAGAGAGAGAGTGTATCAACTGAGGGAGGGAGAGAGAGAGAGTGTCAGTATCAACTGAGGGAGGGAGAGAGAGAGAGTGTATCAACTGAGGGAGGGAGAGAGAGTGTATCAACTGAGGGAGGGAGAGAGAGAGAGTGTCAGTATCAACTGAGGGAGGGAGAGAGAGAGAGTGTATCAACTGAGGGAGGGAGAGAGAGAGAGTGTATCAACTGAGGGAGGGAGAGAGAGAGAGTGTCAGTATCAACTGAGGGAGGGAGAGAGAGTGTATCAACTGAGGGAGGGAGAGAGAGTGTCAGTATCAACTGAGGGAGGGAGAGAGAGAGTGTATCAACTGAGGGAGGGAGAGAGAGTGTCACTATCAACTGAGGGAGGGAGAGTGTCAGCATTAACTGAGGGAGGGAGAGTGATAATACTGACTGTGAAAATGATGGATGGAGAAAATCAGCATTGACTAGGATGAAGAAGAGAGAGATTCAGCATTAACTAAGAGAGGGAAGGACGGAGAGATTCAGGATTGATCAGGGGTGTGAGGGAGGGAAAGTATCAGTGTTAACTGAGAAAGTGATGTGGGGTAAGAGTGACAGCATTAACTAATGAATTGAAGGACACTACCATCCCAACAGGCAGTGAGAAAGGAAGGCATTAACATTAACTCGTCGAGTTTGTTAAAATCACAGAGCGCAGTAAAGTTGGCAAATGTTATTTTGTGGACTCACCAACCTCTCCATTCACATCAGTTGAGATGGGAGGACAAAGCAGTTTGAAAGTGTGCTGCTGTGAATTGCAGATCTGGAGATGCACAATGTAAGGAATAACGTTTTAATGTAGTTTATCCTTTCAATGTACAACCTTTAAATGGCTGCTATGACTTTCAGAATTTTAGTAATCGGTAGCACATAATGACTAAATCACTGGTCAAATCCTCGCTCAGGGATAAAACTTCTTAATCAACAAAAACAGCCAATATTTTACAACTGAAACCTGCATGTCACTGTAAAATTAGGTAGGGAGGAAGATTAGCTGAGAAAGTGAGAGGGGGTGCTCGGCCAGTAATTTATTACCTATCATCAGAAAAGGAAGTTAAATGTCCCCACTCTGAAACCATTTTGTTCAACTCATTTCCACTGGTACCCGCATTTGTTCCTGTTATTCGTTAAGAGATGGCAGTCAAACATTGCGTGTTCCATTCTCATTGGAGTATGACTTGATTCCCTGGTAATCATTTTCCGTGGGTTTGATTTTGTCTTGACCAGACTCTAAACTTTCACAGTTCTCAGCAGGTTGTCTGCTACATCAAATGTAACAACAGTTTTTATATTATTACGGATCTTGCAAACTTCCAATCCATAAATCACAGCCAATGTCACAAAGCTCGGTCATAATTTTTATGCAATTTCCACTGAACATTGCTATCTTAGCACTCTCAATTCAGTCGGGCCATGTCAATAGTCACTATGTAGCTGCAGGTTCTGCTCACTAGGCAGCACAGTGGAGTGAGTCTGTGAAGCTGTGGAGTAAGAGGTTAATGTAAACCAATCAGTGATGTATCTGGCAGTGTAATCAGGACATGGGCAGAATGCAGAAAGCAAGAAAAAAAACAGGAATAAGAGTCTGTGACAAAGACTGTGAGAGACGCAACACTCTGTAACAGATTGAAGAAATGCATATAATGTGAATAGAGAATTGGGATTATTTTACTATATCTATGTCCAGATTACTGGAATAGTCAGAAGATAAACACAACTGACCACCCAAAATGTAAAGGGAGCAACCTGGCTTTCATCTGAGGACAGATCTCTATTCCATGGTGAACCCAATCCCAAGCCAGATGCTCCGTAAAACAACCCGTGTGCATCAACTAACCATCATTTTCATGTCATCTTATCATACACAATTAAACCTCTATTTTTCTTCTTGTCTGCTATTCTCCAATGCAAATGTGTCTAAATTTCCTTCTCTTATGCTGATACAAGTGATTATTACTGATGTGAAACATTCAACAGTAGGTTTTTAGGTTAAGCTGGAACCTGATGCATTCCTATACACAAGGTGTTACTTGTGGTTCGACTCACTGAATCTCACTTAAACCAGATTTTACTCTCTCCAGGAGCTCAAGTGTTAAATCTAGGCTGACACTGCAAAGGAGTTGTGAGGGAGTGTTGCAGAGTAGGAGTTGCAGATGTTCACATAACAGGAGCTTAAACCAAGGCCCTGTCTGCCCTCTCAATCAGATATAAAAATATATAGTTCCCTGCCTGAGGTACGTCCAACCCATAGCACCATGTTCTCCACCAAGCACAGGGCAAGGAGGCAGATTGTGATTATGCCCGAGCCAGAACAAGGATTGATTGGCACCAGTTTGATTTAGACCAGCCATCTAGCTCTTCAGGGAATCCAAGTTGCCATGGCAACATGCTCTTGTAGTCCAGAGCTGTGAAAAATGATGGTAGAGGCTCCAATTTTCTTCCCACATGCGGTTGACCAAGAATCTCTCCTGGTCTTACAACCTGCAAGCGATGTGCGTTGGGAGCATTTACAAGATGATACCCAAACCAGTTGGCCATGTAATTAATGCACCTTACTTGACCATCAACAACTGGAGTGGGATTTGAACCCTGAACTTCTAGCTCAGAGGCACAGACGTCACCCACTGTGCTGCAAGGCACATCGTAGGCAATGGACCAAGCGCATTTAACTGGGATTAGTATGCTTTGGTGTTTGTTGGTCAGCATAGACATGGTGAGCCAAATGGCCTGTTTCTATGCTATATAAATCCATGACCCTCTTTGGCTTTACTGCTTAAAACTCCTATGACATTAGGAGTGTTTTGTCCTGGCGTCCTGACCAATGTGTGTCCCTCAAATATCACAAAAACAAAATGCTCTAGGTGTTTTCACATGGGCCTGTGTGGGATCTTGCAGTGTGCAAAGTGGCTACTGCTTTCCATACAGCATTGGCAATATTTCAGCAGAACACTTCAATTGGTTGCCAAGCACTTTAGGATTCCTCAGGTAGTGGAAGGAGCTAGATGAATGTGTTTTCTCATGAATCCAGAACCTTTGACAACAGAGTCAGGAGTGTGACTGATGAGCCAACACTGATGTTGAGCTGCCTCTAGCAATGTGACATTTCTTATAAAGCAGAACTGTGCCCAGCATTAAAGCTGCAATCAGACCAAAGCTCAGTGCAACTAGATCACAATTTTCTGAACAGAATACCACAGATATTGGTAATCTGATCTCAAAGCCATTGAAGCTGCACTACACAGGACACTTGTAGTACTTGCAAGGGAGAGGAGTTTAGTATTAACTTATGAACAAAAATAGAATTTGCCAGAAAAGCTCAGCATATCTGGCAGCATCTGCGAAGTAAAATTCAGAGTTAACATTTCAAGCACAGTGACCCTTCCTAACAGAGGATGCTAGAAAAGCTCAGCAGGTCTGGCAACATCTGTGAAGAAAAAAAGTCAGAGTTAAACTTATCTTCAATTTAAGCTCCGGTGTTTTCTATTTTTAATATGAAATGCTGCTCAATATAGAATCCCTACATTGTGGAAACAGGCTATTTGGTCCACACGGCCCCTTCAAAGTGCATCCCACCAGACCTACCATCCTTACCTATAACTTTGTACTTCTCATGGCTCACCCACCTAGTCTGCATATCCTTGCACACTATGGAGCAATTTAACACAGCCAATCCACCTAACATGCACATTTTTGGACTGTAGGAGGAAACCAGAACACCCGGAGGAAACCCACACAGCCATGGGGAAAATGTGTAAACTCTGCATATACAGTTGCCCAAGGGTGGACTCAAACGCGAGTCCCTGTGCTAACCACTGAGCTTCCATGCTGCCCTCATGTCAGGGATTCCTCAGGCTGCAATATACCCAACAATCTCCACCAATGCTCAGTGGGAGCAGTGTGTACTATCTGTAAGATGCACTGCAGAAATTCAAACTTTCCAAACCCACAACTACTTCCATCTGGAAGGACAAGGCCAGCAGCTACATAGGAACACCACCACCTGCAAGACTCACCCCAGGCCACTTACCATCCTGACCTGGGAATATATTGTCATTTCTGCAGTGTTGCTAGGTCAAAACTTATGAATTGCCTCCCTAAGGGCATTTGGGTCTATCTACAGCACTTGGACTGCAGCGGTTCAAAAAGGCAGCTCACCACCACCTTCTCAAGGGCAACTAGGGATTGACAAAAACAACTGACCCTGCTAGCGACGCCCAGGTCCCATGAGTGAATAAAATTCAGAAGAGTGCCGAGTGTGGACATCAAAGAGATATAGAAAGTCAAGAAAGTCAACGAGAAGATAAGACAGAGATATATGAACCGAATGTGAAAGTCAGAGAAACCAGAGAAGTATGAATGGAAAAAGATCAGGAGAGAAAACAGGTGGGGAGGAGGAGTAAGGGAGAGGAAAGAGAAAAGAGGAGTCAAGGAAAAGTAAGATTGTCCGTTAACTATTCCCGTTGAATCTCCATGACAATTATGGCCCAACCAACCAGCACCCTGTTCTAATACTGAATAAATTTGTGCCCCCTTTATCAAGCCTGCTTTTTGTGTCCTAATTTTGGTGAGGGCAAGACAAAAAGCTTTGCTTTCTAATCTCCTTTTGTTAATTGAAAGAAAAGTGAGAAGGAACAGAGAAAGGAAAGGCAAAGAGTGTCAAGAGAAAAGAGAAGAGAAAAAAGAGAGAAAAAAGAGAAAAGAGGAGAGAAAAGAGAAAAGAGAAAGAGAAAAGAGACAAAAAGAGAAAAGAGAAAAGAGAAAAAAGAAAAAAGAGAAAAGAGAAAAGAACCAGCAGGGACAGAATGGACAGAACAACCTCTTTCTATGATGTGCACTATGGGTAAAGTGTAGATGAACATTGACAATTTCACAAATAGACCCTTTTTATGAGGAGCTGCCCATAGGTATGCATGGGCATTCATAAGCTGCAAATCCACTATTTTCTAGTGAGCATTGCTCCCTCCTACGGGCATTCAGACAGGGTGTCTCTAGATTTGCTAGAGACAAGAGTATCTGAAAGAAACTGCACACTGGATTGCAGCTCGTTCCCACCCTTCTGGCTGTAACTCTGCCAGAACTTCAGTGGCAGCCACTGATGTGCACAACATGTGAAAGAAGAGCAGCAGGCTATGCGACTTTGTAAGTCTGCCTGTACTCTTGAATGCTCGGCAAAGTGCCCATGGTGGAGAGGCAGAAAGCATCTCCAAGGACGTTATCAGTGGCACAAATAACTGTCAAAGATGACAGGAGACAGAAAGTTTTATAGTGAGGCTTTGTGGTGCAGTTTGACTTTATAGTGGCACATTGCTCAAGCCATGATGTGATCATTCATTATAAAAATGATTATGAAAGCATCTGGCAAGAGCTAAATCTCATCATTTGGGAGAGTGATGTGATATTTATTTTTCTGATTCCTTCTGTTAAACACCAATTCCTTGCCTTTTCAACTGCCAGCTGTGTCTCAGTCGGTAAGAGGCTTTAAGACAGAAATATGGGAAAACAGGAGAAGGCCTTTCAGCCCCTCAAGCCTCCTACATCTTTCAAACAGATCACGTCTGATCATCGTCATTTTTCCCTACTCTCCAATATCCCTTGTTATTAGTATTCAACGGTTGGATTATGCTCAACGGCTCAGTGTACACAGTGCACTGGTGTACAGAATCCCATAGATTCACTACCCTCCTGGTGAAGAAATTCCTTCTCATCTCAGTCTTGAATGGCTTTCTCCTTATTCCAGATTCACCATTCTATCCAAATCCACTCTGTCGCGCCCTATCAGGATGTTGTAAGTTTCAATGAAATTTTTGGTTCCAACCTCAGCGTAGGAACTTGGACCAAACTTTGTAGGTGACACCCAAACCCAGTGCAGTTCTGAGGGAATGCTGCATGGTCAGAGATGTCCTCTTTCAGGTGACATGTCAAAATGGCAGTACTGCCAAGTGTGAAAGATCAGAAGCAAAAAGCAGGGAAGATCTCATCAGTCTCCGGGCTAAGATTTATCTCTAAATTAACATCAAATCCATTCATTTTCTTAGGTCTATTCACAGGAATACAAGCATTTTATAGAATCCCTAAAGTGCAGATAGACACCATTCGGCCCATTGAGTCTGCACCAACCCTCTAAAGAGCAACTCACTGCCCAAGCCTATCCCCATAACCCCATATTAACCATGGCTAATTCACCTAGCCTACACTCCCCTGGACACCACACAGCAATTTAGCATGGCCAATCCACCTAACCCTCATCTTTGGACTATAGGAAGAAATCAAAGCACCTGGAGGAAACCCACGCAGAGACGGGGAGCAGGTGCAAACTCTATACAGTCACCCGTGATTGGAATTGAACCCTGGTCCCTGGCACTGTGAGGCCCCATTTGCTGTAAAGCATTCTGGGACATTTTAATGTCTTAAAATGCACAATATAAACCAAGGTTCTTTCTTTCAATTTTAACTTGAGTTCGTATCACAATATTCTGCGTTGCCTTCATGAGTTGAGCAGCATCATACTAAATTCAACTACTCAGGCAGCAATGGAAAAAGGTTCACCAAGATTCATCTGCACAAGCGATCGTTATCTGCCATCATGAAGACAGCTTATGAAATTCAGCTTCACATTCCAAGCTGGAGAAGTAAATTCAAAAGACTGCAAGCAGGACTTTGCATTCCACAGAACAAGCCAAGAGGCAGAAACATCCACCGATAAGAATTCGGCTTGAGGTTGTTATAACAACAAAGGCTGTGCTTCGAAAGTAATTTGCCAGTGAAGCTTCACAGAGTTGTTTTGACATGCTAAAGGTGGCTTATAAATTAAAGCGTTACTATACCTTGAATTCCTAGCTGCCTGGAGTCACATCAACAGCCTCTCCTACCGATGGGTTTATGTAAAATTACAGATCACATGAAGAAAGAACAAACCCACATTTGTTCCTGTATAAGATGTTCCACCAGTGCACAGTGATCTGAATCTGTAGATTTATGCATTATTTTCCATGGTGCAAGAACTTACATTTATATATCATCTTTAATATAATAAAACACCCAAAATGCTTCACAGGAAATTTGAAGAATTTGACTCTGAGCCAAATTCGGAGACTTTAATACAAGTGACCAAAAGGGGTAGGCTTTAAGGAATGAGAGAGAGGAGGAGAAGAGGCAGATAGGTTTAGGGAGGGAATTTCAGAGCTTTGGGCCAGAGTATTATGCAAATGATCATGATAATGAGATGGTGATGCCTATCATGATATAACAGTAACATTGCAGTTTTGTACAAGACATTGTCAAGGAAGGATAAAACAGTCTACATCTGCAAAAGACATATTTACAGGTGTGAGTAAGTATTTACAGGACCTACTAGAGTCAGGCAGCAGACACTGTTAAGCAAGGGGAAACTAATACAGGCCACAAACCACAAGAAGGGACAAGGAGAGCCATTCTACCAGTGTGCAGAATGAGCCACAAGCCTAGTAGCAACATAAACCAGGGTCAAAGGGCAGCTGAGGTCACAGGCAACAATGCAGATTTTGAAGAGGCATTACAGGTCAGTGAGGCAAAGCTGGCTGCCTTGACAATCCATTCAACGTACAACTATTTTTAAGGAGAGACCTGGATTTCTCTTTAAATTGATTCAAGGAAGCTTTTACTGTAGAAGGCAGTTAGTCTCAGGAGGGCTAACTGACAAGATTGGTTCTTCCCATCAGCAAATACGGGACTGATGATGAGTGCAGCTAACCAGTGTCCTACAACATTTGCATGTATTCACTGAAGTGCGGGGACTTGCAGTGAGTGGTACAGTCCCCACGTCTGGCCCAGGAAGTCCGTATTTAAGTCCTACTGAACAGGTTGATTAACATTTCTTATTGGCACATGTGCAGTGCTTCAGTGATTGCTCATAGTGTTAGTGGAACGTAGACGAAGTGATGGTATGTATTTACTCTTCAGTAGAGCCTAATATTCTCACAAGAAACAATTATGTAATTCACATGTAATGTAACTAGCTAATATGTAATATTCAATACACCTACTACTCATCAAGGTGAAACCTATAGCCTGCTGAAGAGTATGTGCAGGCATCCTTCACCATGTGATATCAGTAGTTTAGACTGATACCAGATTGGGTAAAGAAGGATTGGGTGATAGTGAATCTAGCAAAAGCTTAATCACATATTTATTATTATTATTATACGTAATATTATTTATTAAGTCGCTTATTTATAATTATAAGATGGTAAGTAGTGGTGAGAATAGTCTATGTTGTGTTGCTCTGAAGGGATAAAAGTGTATGCACACTAAATGTCACCATGCTGGGTGTCACCCAGTCCCCAAGGGCAAATTGCCTCCACTTAATGGATGAGTCCTTTGGTGATATCATTAATTAACTCACAGCCTGACTCCCCACTCATATTTTCTGTTAAACTCCCAGCATTATCCAAGAGAACACACGGATGAGGGTAGGAAAACCAGCTAGCCTATCCCTGTGCCATATTTCTTATATTTAAATCTTTGCAAGCTATTGGGAAAATTCAGAGAAGGTTCATTACAATCCCGGTTATAATCAAGCAGACACTGTAAATTAGGACAAGAACTTCCAACAACCATAAAAAGCTATCATTAGATCTGGCAATTGTGATCCATTTTGATCCATTTCATCATAACGTTCCTCGAAAACATATTAAATTGCCTCATGAACCTATTCACAATAATCTCACTTATGCCTAATTTATTAAACAAGTCTACTTCTACTCAGGTGCTAAATTCCACTAGCTGTCCCATCTTACCCCTAAGTTTATCATCAGTGTAAAGCCTTTCACTTCAAACTGCTAACCATTTTCTCTTTGTCCAGGTTGTGATTAGCTCTCTAGTTTATCAACGCAGAAATGATCAGTTCTGGTCTGAGCTTTCCTCTCATAATTCCTTCTTAGCTTCAAATATAACATCCAACGCAAGCCTTGTTCAGCTTTTTACCCATCTTAGTGTGAACATTAGTGCTCACACACACACACATACACACAAACAAACAAAACTGATTATAACAAGGTCAGCAAGGTGGATCTTATAGAATATGAGTTCCCTTATTGGGGCTATTAACCTGGTGCAATCAGGGAGCCTTGGCTGACAGATATAAACAGGAGTGTCGAAGGTTCTGTTCACTCTGAGGGCTGGCCCTGAGGAAGCCGGACCAGTGTCAAGTACTATGCATGTGTAAATAAAGATTGGCTTGGTGACGGGATACTGGATTCCATGGAGTTATTTCAGTGGCAATGAGAGGAAAAAAATGTATCGGGATTTTTGACAAGATTGAAATGACTGGCAGAGGCATTTGAATTTGGTTTAACACTTAATGAAATGCTGAGAGGCCATTTGGTATGTGGGATTAATGATGTAACCACATAAAAGTGCTTCTAGCTGAAGCCCAACTGGCCTGCCAACTGGCACTACAATTGGCTTGATCATTCGAAAATGTGGCAAGTGGAACATATGAGTTGCCAGGTATTCCGATGGAAGCGGACACCCTCACCAGCCCAACTAAGCTTGGGGAACACTACTTGAGAGCAGGCAATTGTATAGCCTCACTCAGGACATATCCTGAACAGACAGACTCTGGGTCAGCCCAAAGCAAAACCCCAAGAAAAAGCCAAGCCTTGGCCAAACGGTTAACATTTTCTTTAGGATATGGGCAGCTAGCCATTGTAGTTGCTGTCGGTATGAGGACTCAAAACCGCAAAAGAGTCCAACTAGAGTTAAACTGAGTAAAAAAAGAGGGTGCACACCCTTGAAAGTCCATCTACATTTGGTGTGGAATGGTTAAATTTCTTAGCAACATCCAAATCAGAAACAATCAAGGTAAACATCTGGTTCAATGGTCACCTGGCTCTAATGGAGTTTGATACCAGCATGGCTGTATCACTGATTGAGGAACCAGTCTTTAACAAAATTCACTCTGAACTCCAACTCTTAAGTTGCATAAGACCTCTGCTAGGTTGAGAACCTACAGCAAGGAACCTTTACAGATTAAGGGTGCAACCTCAGTTCTCCTATGAAAAGCAGCTGGTTCAGTTATCACTGTTTGTAGTAAAAGGCTCAGGCCAAAGCTTGATGGGGTGAAATTGGTTGTGAAAATTTAACCTTGCTTGGCTCATCCAGAAAAAACCCATCTGGTTCACTAATGTCCTTTAGGAAAGAAAGCTATCATCCTTACCAAGTCTGTCCTACATGTGAATCCAGACCTACAACAACGTGGTTGACTCCTTACTGCCCTCTGGGCAATTAGGGATGGGCAATAAATACTTCCTAGCCAGCAACACTCTCTTCCCATGAATGAAAAAAAAATTGGATCAGAAAATGGCTGTCTGAGTGAGATCCTAATTAAATACCTGGATATTTTTCAGGAAGATTTAGGGGCCATCAAAGGAGCCAAGGCCAAATTGCATATTGACCAGGAAGCAATTCCATGATTCTACAAGGCCCACCCAGTTCCATTTGCCTTGCGGGCAAAAGCTGAGGCCGAAATCAGGGGGCTGGAGAGCAAAGGAATCATCAAACCAGTTCTGCTTGCAGAACATACAGCACCAGTTGTACCGACTGGGAAGCCCGTGGGTTGGTTCACCTTCTGTGGAGATTTTAAACAAATGGTAAACCGCTTCTTGCAGCTGGATAAATACCCAATCCCTCACATAGAAGACTTATACATAAAGCTTGTGGTAGTCCTGTCCTTCATGAGTCTAAACAAAAAACTATGAATACCTGCAAGTGTAGTTAAATTAGAATTCCAAGAAGTACACTACAATGAATACCCATAAGGGTTTGTACCGATATACGAGATTGCCAGTTGTGGAAGACCAATAAGGAGGACTTGGACAAAGTGCTAGGCAGGCATATGTCTTAGAAGGGAAAAGTGTGTGTTCCAGGCATCCCAAGTGACCTACTTATGTGACAGAATTGGCTTGATGAAGGAGAAGTGCTCAGAAAGTTTGTGATTTCAAATAAACCCATTGGGCTATAACCTGGTGTGGTGTGGCCTCTGACCTCTGATGAAAAAGTGAGGGTAATCAAAGGTGCCCCAGCTCCCAACTCTGTACCAGAGATTAGGTCTTTCCTTAGATTGGTGAATTATGGAAAGTTCACATATAACCTGGCCTCCTTCTGGCACCCTTACATCTACTACTGAAAAAGGGTCAGCCAAGACGTAGCCTTTAGGGAAGTGAAGAAGTAATCAGTGTCGAAGGTCCAAAGTGAGGTCTGATATATATGATATCGGGATTAGACTCACAGGTGGCCAGTGGAGAGGAACCTCCGTTGGGCGACCCAGGTTTGATTCCAGCCTCAGGTAACCATCTGTGCGGCATTTGCACATTCTCCCCGCATCTGCGTGGGTTTCGTCCTGGTGCTCCAGTTTCCTCCCACAGTCCAAAGATGTGCAGGCTAGGCGGATTGGCCATGCTAAATTGCCTGTTGTGTTCAGGGGTGTGTGGGTCTGGTGGGATGCTCCAAGGGACGGTGTGGACTTGTTGGGCCGAAGGGCCTGTTTCCACACTGTAGGGAATCTAATCCAATAGTGTGTTTTCCAGACTTTGGCTGCAAATACTTCCAGAAAGAAAAGGTAGGTTTGGCATCACCCTTGGTGTCAAAACATTCCACCAATAAATTTACAAATGTAAATTTGTGATAGTCACAAATCACAAACCCTTACTAGGGCTACTGGAAAAGGATAAGGTTGTACTGACCACAGCTTCAGGTCAAATTCGGTGGTGGGCTTTCATTGTAAGTGCATACAGTTCCAAATTGGAACAGTGTCCAGGAAGCCAAGGAGCAGATGTGGATTCCTTCAGCCAACTCCCACTTGCAGATACACCACCAGTGGTATTACCACTGGAAGAGACTGTTCTGGTTTAAACTTTCTGGACACCCTTCTGGTCACCGCTAACAATATCAGACTGTGGATGCAAAACTAAAACAGCAGGTGATGATGGAGGAAACCAAAGGGCCACCACAAGCAGAACTGAAACCTTTCTGGACCTGGCAAGACTACAATACCAGAGAGAGTGGCATATTATTCTGAGGAGCAAGAGTGATTGTTCCGAGCAGAGGTTGCCACCAGATACTAGTTGAACTCCACCAGGGTCATCCAGGGGTGTCCAAAATGAAGATTTTCGGCGAGAAGTTATGATTCGTTGCCAAGACTGGATGCAGATATAGCCGTGTTAGCGGGGAAGTTCCCAAGGTGCCAACAAGGACAAAATTTACCACCAGCAGCTCGCCCACATTCATGGGAATGTTTAGGGACGCCCTGGACTCGGCTACAGGTCAACTATGCAGGTCCTTTCATGGGATCAACGTTCTCAGTCATTATGAATGCCCATCAAAGCGGTTGGACACGCATAGAATTCACTCAACAAACACAGGGGCGACAATAAAAAAGCTGCGAGCACCTTTTGCAGTAAATGGGCTCCTGGAAGTATTGGTCACAGATAACTAGCCGTTGTTTAGCAGCAGGGAATTTCAGTATTTCCTAATGTCAAATGGCACTTGACATATAAGGGCAGCTCCAGACTATCCATCATCCAGTGGTCTGGCAAGAAGTGCAGTCCAAACTCTGAAGGTAGGCTTAAAGAGACAGCCTATAGCTTCAATAGATAACAAACTGTCCAGGTTCTTATTTGATTACTGGCCAACCCCTCATGTAACTACAGGGATAGTTCCAGCTGAGTCGCAAATGGGGAGAAAACACTGCACGGGGATTAAATCTGATCATCCTGGACCTGGAGGGGAGGGTGATTAGCATCAGGAATGCCAATGCCGGATACAAGACTCCTCTAAGCGACAGAGACAATTTACTCCAGGAGATGAAGTTTGTTGCCAATACCATGGAAATGGCCTTGCAGGCGTAAGAAGTATGATCAATGAAGCGTACCAAATTTGGGTACGTGAGGCAGCCTGAATAAGCATGCAGACCATTTGAAAGCTGCAAACTCACAAACGGGACAGCAGCAAAACATTTTCCGAAGAAGGGTCTAGGCCTGAAATGTCAGCCTTCCTGCTCCTCTGATGCTGCTCGGCCTGCTGTGTTCATCCAGCTCTACACCTTGTTATCTCAGATTCTCCAGCATCTGCAGTTCCTACTGTCTCTCAGCAGCAAAACATACCCAACTCCTCAGAACAGCCTGAAAGACTGTCGGAACCGGTAGGTTTTGTGCCCCTGCATTATGGCTTGGCTTCATAATATTGTTGCAGATTTGCCTTTAGCATGGCATTTTACATTATTCCTTGTAATACAAGAAAGTAGGTTTGGATGCTGTGGTATTGAAGAATCTGAGAGACATTTATTGCGGGGAGCCATTTTCCACCGACTGCAACAGAGCAGCATTAAACACCATGCTCCAGATGGCATCTCAGGCTTCACGATCCCAGATTAAGATGGTGTAGCAGACCTCTAGGCCCTCAAGTCACATGGTAAGATGCAGTGCTGATTTCATGAACATGAGACACAACACAATATAATACACAAAAAATATCTGCAGGGCTCTTTGCTCTTTTATCTCTAGATATTCGAACCCATTGCTAAAATAGAAAATTAACTAGGGCCAGTCCTGTCAATGCACATTCATAATCTTTTAATTTGCTTGGTTGATCTCAGGCCAAGAGTAACTTTGTTTTATCTCTGGACACTTGACCTCGTTGCTGAAGAAGATAATTAACTGAGGTCAATCCTGTCAATCCACAGTCATAACTTCAGGCCAAGGGCGTTGTTGGTAAAGCCACATTATTGGCATCCCTGAACTTGCCAGGGGAAGATAGTTAGAGGGCTATCTCTTTGAACTACTGCAATCCATACATTTATACAGCTTCTACATATTCTTAGGGTAGGGATTTCAATCACTACAAAGGCAACGAAATACCTGCCCCAGTTAGGATATTGTGTGGCTTGATGGAAAACTTGCAGATGATGATACACTAATGATCATTTTGCTCTAATCCTTCTGTTGTTGCAAAATTCGAAAACTACAGTAACTTTTGATGACTTTTAATGAGGAACCTACTAGCTAGTTTCACAATTAAGCTGCAAGGTTTCTTTGACAAGCCTGGAGTAAAATGTCGTTTGACCTGTGCGCCCTGGAGGAAGGCTGTGACTTCAAGTAAATGCTGAACTTAATCGTACACTTCAGAAAAATACAACTCTGGTGACAATGTGATTAGCGTCTGCTGGGATTTTTTTGTTGTGTTGCAGCTATTAGGCGGTCTAATCGCTTTTCTTAAGCTCCGTGGATAATGAGGCTGTTTAGTCGAGTGAAGTGTTTGTATTTGCATATCAGAGAAACCTCATCTATGAATATTCAACAAGGTGCCAGAGGGGCTTCATTTGGCTTCAGATATTGTTTCCACAAAAAAAGGAATAGTGAATTATCCAGGTCCTCGGGGAAAAGACAAGCCATTACAGTTTACATTTTAGCATCTTTATCTTAAATTGTAATACTCTTCATTCAAAGGTGAGAATGGGAACTGATAGTCTTGTTTTTCAATGACATATATAGGTGTACATGTGAACACTAATAACCATCCAGCACATTGCACGCATCTTACACATTTTCTTGCCCTTGTTTTCTTTTTTTTTAATCTATTTATTCTTCTTGTCTGTCAAACATTGCCAGGTAAGGTGATGGCCTGGTGGTGGTATCGCTTAATCATAATGTTCTAAGAAATGTTTGAATGCTTCCATAGCAGATGGTGGAATCTGAGCTCAATAAAAATCTGGAATTGACAGTCTCATGGCCAACATGAAACCAATCTTGACTGCAACGAAAACCATTTTGTGTACTAATGCCCTTTAGGGAAGGAAATCTGCCATCCTTATCTGGTCTGGCCTACATGCAACTGCAGACCCACAATAAAGTGGTTGACTCTTAACTGCCTCCTGGGCAATTAGGGATGGGCAATAAATGAAGGCCTAGCCATTGACATTCACATCCGATGAGTGGATTTTAAAAAATCAGCAAGAAATGAATTTCTTTGGAATTGAAGAAGGGTCACTGAACCCAAAGCGTTAACTCTGTTTCTTTGTCCACAGATGCTGCCAAACTTGTTGAGTTTCTCCAGCAATTTGTGATTGTTTGAATTTAAAATGCTTGTTCATTCCTGAACCACAATAATTTTCTTTCACACTTCTGAGGAAGGGTCACCGCACCCGAAACATGAACTGCTTTTTCCTTCACAGATGCTGCCAGACCTGCTAAGCTTTTCCAGCAACTTTATTTTTATTCCTAATTTACAGCATCGGCAGTTTTTTCAGTTTTTCTAATTTTCTTTCACTTGTCCTCTCATTTGGGACAGGGTTACTGGGTCTCCCAACTCTGTGGGCCTTAATGGTGTGAGCTGGAATCTTGAACAAATGATACCAGTCCTTGGGAAATGGAGCAACTTCAACAAATTCCAACCAAACTCAGTGTCGAGTTGTGTAGTACTTTATCATGGCAAGATATTATACGATTTTGTCAAACACCCTCTATCTTAGTACATATGACAACAATAAATCAAACCAAATCAGGTGTACCACTTTGTCTTGGGCAGAGTCAAGCTTCTTGAATGTTATTGACGCTGCAGGCATTTAAGCAAGTGGGGAGTATTCCAATACACTCTTGACTTGAGCCTTGTAGATGGTGAACAAGTTTTGAGGAGTACAGAAGTCAGGTACTTGCTACAGAATTCTCAGCCTCTGACCTGATCTTGTATCCACATAATCTATACAGTGAGTTCAATTTCTGATTAATGGTGACCCCTTAGAGTGTAGGGGTGTACAGTGTGACCCATACCCCTATAGTCGGGTATTCAGCAATGACAATGCCATTGTACATCCAAGAGGCGATAACTGCATCACTCTCTTGTGTGGTGCAAATATTACTTGTCAGTCAAAGCCTGGATGTCCAAGTCTTACTGCAAATGGGTACTGACTGCTCCAGGATCTAAACAGTGAATAGTGCTGAACATTGTGCAATCGGGGAAGTCACCTCCTATCTGACCCTACCCTTTGTAAATGAATCAAAATATCTCCTAATCCTTATCCTCTCATGCACTTATCAAGCTTCCCCACAAAGGCATTTATCTTAATAACCTCAATTTCTCCATATGATATCAACTTCCATATTCTAACCGCTCTATCGATAAAGATCTTGCTCCCGAATTGTTCACTGGATTTATTAGATACTTGCTACTTTAGTTTGGAAGGATCTGGAATAATTGATTGCATGGAATAAATGCTACCCACTGTGAGGATACCAGGAGGACTTGGTGGCAGAGTAACGTAGGACTGAGAGGAAAGGAACTTAATGGTAGGTCATCCCAACCCTCTGAAGTTAAAACAAAACGCTATGGAGGCTAGAAATCTGAAACAAACACAGGAGATGCTGGAGAAACTCAACAGGGCTGGCAGCATCTGTGGACAGATATCACATGCCTTCAGTCAGACCGGATTCAAATTATTAACACTGTTACTCTTTCTAGAAACAGAGTCTATTTATATAATCAATGAGTAACTGTAGGAAAGCATCACATATTGTTATACTCTCATTAACCTGAATGTTGACTATCCCTACAGCCACTAGACCACATAAGCCCCTAAAGAACGCTCACACTGAAAAGATACGGAAAACAGTGCACTCAGAGACCAGTGGTATAGGATTCTCAGAAGTGGAAGCATTTCCTCCATTCAGAAGGTACCGTAACTGAGTCTAACAGCATTGCAGGTATAAACTAACTCACAACCAACATAAATAAAAAGGGATGAGACCAAGACTTGAAGGAAGGGACTTGTGAAGCCTGGACCATCAGGCTTAAGGCCATAGCTTTTATCGATAATTGTTAACAATTTGTACTAGTTTTGAGTTCAGACCTTGTATGTCTCCAGCTACTAGAAGCAATGGTATTCCTCTAGCTTGGATTAAGATTTTTGTGATTTTGAAAAGATTTGATGAGATAGATAGACGGAAACGTCTGGTAGGGAGTGGTCAGGATAATGAAAGCTAACCCTGAAATCAAAGCCAAGCTAATCAGAAGTTTTAAAAAGCACTTCTTTATTCAAAGGTAATAGAAGTGCAAAACTTTCTAACACGAGAAGCACTAAATGCTATCTCAATCAATAATCCTAAACCTGAGATCAACGTATTTTTTTCCACAAGTGCTTTAATGGACATGGAACTAGAAAGAATGGATGGATAGAAGTATGAATTCACCCGTGACGATAGGACAAGCTTAATGGGCTGAATGGCCTACTCCTGTAGCATATGGCAACATGGGGAATGTCTGATCAAGTATGGAAAATCAAGGTAGGACAAGCAGAATTTCTCATTCTGCTTCACTGTGGAAAGGCGATCCATTACGTTATGAATAATTGTCTTTTTGATGGTCATTAGGTTGCTTAATAACTCATGAAGATTTGCAGACGAGCTTTATTCAATTTAAGTAATGATCTTTCCTTTGGAATCACAGACGGCAGTAACTAGGAAGAGAAATATAAGACAAGCAAACAATCCATACACAATATGGAGAGATGGCTGCACATAGCACTATATTTGCATTTTTCTAATCTTTAATTATATTTGTATTCAGGAGCGCAGGGTCATAGAGCCAGCATCTCCGCTAAGCAACCACTGCCACTTCCCCAAGGTTGCACACCCCCTAGCTCTATAACAACGCAGCTTCATTATTTAGTCACACAATGGAAAGGGTTTTGTTCTCCGCTATATAATCTCAGATGGATTGTCTCAATTCTCTTTTTAACATCTTGAATGGCTGGGAACATGAGTTTCTCCACCATCACCACCTCCCCTTTCTAAAAATTGGCAGCCATCACCCATCCAACATTTATTAGGGTGACCAGCAAACACCAAATATCACGTTATCCCATTTGAAGTGCTGAAAATATGCATCTGTTTCCTGCCAAGATACACACAATAGGTTTCTTTCAAGGTTATAATTGCAGGCATTCTGGAATAGAGATTGCTGATCTCATTTACACTGAGACCATATTAGATAGGTTTCTCGTGTAGGAAGCATTCTTACAGCAATCGTAAAAATCACAAGATGTAAGCAAACTCTCAAATAGAGTTAATAGGAACTGCAGATGCTGGAGAATCCAAGATAACAAAGTATGAAGCTGGATGAACACAGCAGGCCAAGCAGCATCTTAAGAGCACAAAAGCTGACATTTCGGGCCTAGACCCTTCATCAGAAAAGGGGGATGGGGACAGGACTCCGAAACAAAAAGGGAGAGGGGAAAGCGGACCGAAGATGGATAGAGGAGAAGATAGGTGGAGAGGAGAGTATAGGTGGGGAGGTAGGGAGGGGATAGGTCAGTCTGGGGAGGACGGACAGGTCAAGGGGGCGGGATGAGGTTAGTAGGTAGAAAATGGAGGTGCAGCTTGAGGTGGGAGGAGGGGATAGGTGAGAGAAAGAACAGGTTAGGGAGGCGGGGACGAGGTGGGCTGGTTTTGGAGGGAGGGGAGATTTTGAAGCTTGTGAAATCCACATTGATAACATTGGGTTGCAGGGTTCCCAAGCAGAATATGAGTTGCTGTTCCTGCCCCTCGAGTGTTGACTGTGATGTTTGAAGGCTTGTCACATTTTCACATAATCACGTAATACGTTGATAGTTGTATTAGGATGGGTTCAGTTATTGTAGAGTCACTGCGTCATAGCGCCGTACAGCAAGGCAACAGATCCTTTGGTCCAACTTGCCCATGTCAACCAGTTAATCTAGTATCATTTGCCAGCATTTGGTCCCGTATCTTTCTAAACCCTTCCTATTCATGTATCTATGCAGATGCCTTTTAAATGCTGTAATTGTACCAGCCTCCATTACCTCCTCTGGCAGCTCATTCCATATACACAACACCCTCTGTGAAAAAGTTGCCTTTTAGTTCCCTTTCAAATCTTTCCATCCACACCTTAAACCTATGCCCTCTAGTTTTGGAGTCTGCTACCCTGGGGAAAAGACTTTGGCTATTCACTCTATCCATGCCCCTCATGATTTTATAAACCTCTAAGGTCATTCGTCAGCCTCTGACACTCCAGGGAAAATAGCCCCAGCCTATTCAGCCTCTCCCTGTAGCTCAAACCCTCCAACCCCAGCAACATCCCTGTAAATCTTTTCTGAACACTTTCAGATTTCACAATGTCTTTCCTACAGGAAGAGGGGTTATTTACTAGGAGAGTAAAAATTACTTGAGAAACTCTGCAGTCTCTGCAGGTAGATCAGATGTAGTATGATTAATCAGGTCTCTCATCCCTTTGTCATCTTCAGGGAAAATTGAAAATATTTTCTTGAATTTGATGGCCTCCTAATCCATGCAGGAAAACCTTAAAACTGACCTATCTTGAATTTTGTCATTATATATTTATATCATATTTCAGGCAGTGACAGTTAATGCCACAAGAATGCGAGAAGATCGTAGAATCCATGCAGTGTGGAAACAGGCATTTTGCCCAACAAGTCAACACCAACCCACAGAGCACCCCATCCAGGCCCATTCCCCTATAACCCGCCTAATCTACACACTCCTGAACACTATGAACAATTTGGCATGACAAATCCACCTAGACTGCACTGAACTGTGAGAAGAAACCGGAGCAAACCCACACAGACATAGGGAGAATGTGCAAACTCCACTCGGGCAGTTGCCCGAGGGTGGAATTGAACCCGGGTGCCTGGCACTCTGAGGCAGCAGTGCTAACCACCAAGCCATCATGCCACCCCAAAAGGAACAAGACCCACAGAGCCAGGTTGGCCACTGAATAAAATCATGGCTGCTTGTAGCCTCAACACCGCTTTCCTCCTTGCTCCTGTTCCTAAACGTAGCCTTTGACTCCCCTGTCAACCAAAAATCTAGCACATTCTTAAATTCAATTACCCCAGCCTCTACAGCCTGCTGTGGGAGAAAATTCTAGACATCAATGGCCCTTCAAAAGAAGAAATCTTCCTCAAATCTAACTTAAATGAGAACTCCCTTATTCTGAAATTGCACTCCCCAGTTGAAGTCTCCCTCTGAAAGGAAACATCTTTGTAGCACCACAAGAATGGACGTGATAATAAGATGGTAATGCATACCATGCTGTCATAACAACAACAGTTTGCAAAGGATGAATGGAATATTCTGATGCTGACATAAGACCGTAAGATCATTGGATACAGGAGCAGAATTAGGTCATTCGGTCCATTAAATCTTCTCCACCATTCAATCATGACTGATATGTTTCTCAACTCATTCTCTCCCTTTCTCCTTTGATCCCCTTACTAATCAAGAACTTCTCTATCTCTGCCTTCAATACCCTCAATGGCTTGGCCTCCACAACCCTCCGTGTCATGACTTTCACAGATTTACAGCCCTATGGCTGAAAAAATTCCTCCTCACAGTTCTGAAGAATCAGCCTCTAAGTGAAGGGCCCTTAAGCCCCAGTCTCTACTACTAGTAGAAACATCTCCTCCACATCCACTCTATCCAGGCCTCTCAGTATTCTCCAAGTTCAAATGACATTCCCCCTTCATCCTTCTAAACTCCATCGAGTACAGACCTAAAGTTGTCCACCACTTTAATGTGACAAGCCCTTCATTCCCAGGGTCGGTCTTGTAAGCATTCTCTGGGCCCCATTCAATGCCAGCACATCCTTCCTCAGATTCGGGACCTAAAGCTGCTCACAATATTCCAAATGCAATCTGACCAGAGCCCTGCATAGCTTCAGCAAGTACGTCTCTGCTCTTGTATTCTAGCCATCTTGAAATGAATGCTAACATAGCATTTGAAACTACAGAAACAGGTATTTTGTTCAAAGGCGCAAATGAAAATTTTTGCAGCTACTGTTTAGATTCAAGGGCAACAGTGACTTTGTAGGTAAGTGGAAACATTACAAGTTGCAAAATACCAGCAAAGTCAGGTATAACACCGCGTTACAAATATCATGACAACACAAAACCAATCTCTCAGCATTTATACTCAAACCCCCTTGGGATCTTACGTTTCAGCAGGATCGCCTCTCATTCTTCAAAACTCCCCGAATAAGGACAGGCTCAAACTGCTCATGTTTTCCTCATAAGACAATGTCTTCACCTCAACATCAGTAGCCCACTCTGGATTTCCAAACAAAAGATGCCAGAAAGCTGAAATAAGAACAGAAGCTATAATATTATTGTAAAGACAGCAGCTATTAGAACCTAATGATCTGAAACACTGGCCCAGAATGTACCTCTGCCTGGAAGGTTAGGTGAGAGGTAGAGTGGCTGGCAACAGTGCAGAGAACTCAGTCAGTTTGATTTCCCATGGTCAGGCAGCCAACTTACATAATTAAAGACCCAACAGGAGCCTCTTTCCCTTTTATTTTTCCATTGTATTTTGCTGCAGTGGAAAAAGACCACCCCTTCTCCTGCACAGTGCATGGCTGTCAACAGTATAAGCCCATGGGGGAGCTGTTAGATAGAACAAGGGACCGGACCGCAAGAAGTCAAGATTTCTCAAAAGAGTTTCCCACCAACCCATGGTCCCATGAAAATTTTAATACTTACATTTATTTACCAGCTCAGATGCTGAGGCCTCCTGCCTTCCTCAATAGGGGCCACCTGAAACCTCCTCTGTCCCCAAATCAGGCTGCTGAAATTTCAAAGCTGCCAGCCTTCAGATTAAACCAGCAGCATCAGGATCTTCCCCACTATCTTTAATAGGACCATGAGCTCACAGACCACTAATTGGGAAGCTGTCTATGGTAAATTTGCCAAGGACATGCTCTGAACTTGCTTTCTACCTTGACACCATACTCCTCACAAAACTCAGCCCACTAACAGTTTTGTCCTCCATCGATCCTACTTGGCCTGACAAGCTTTTTTGTCATAATTATGTGATTAATTATTTCATATCTATATTTCTGAGAGTTTGCCATTCCTGGAATTTTCCTTCAACATTTCTGCATCACGAGCACATGCCTGATAGCCGAAAGCATCATCCCATTCACTAGTCTTTACTTCTGGATCTCCACCATGAGTGGGGTGCAAAATAGCTAAGTCTGAACTTAACCCTACTCCATTAGAAAAACTGCCAACAAGAGGAATGCATTAAGAGCAGGATCATTGGCTGATATTCTTCCCTCATTTGCTCTGTGATGAGAACAAGAGCCTTGGAGAGCCCATCAAAGGATGCTTTTGAATTGATTGTCACTGGGTCAAGCTCCTTCCCAAAAGCACCACAAAGGGGTACCTTCCCCATATGTACTATTCAAGGAAAAAGCCTACAATGACTTTCTAAAAGGCATCGAAGGACGGCCAATAAAGGCCAGCCCAGATCCCAAGAATAGACTTTTTTTTAATTGAAACTGAGGTCCTTCTGATCTGTGTGATTGAATAACATACAAAACAGTACCTCTGATTTTATTGATAAGTACTGAGGCTTTTACAAGCACCTTCCCAATCCCATTTCATTTATATTTTATGACGCTTGCGATAGAATTTTTCACAGCTTAAAGCAGGGAAGTAATCTATACAAAGCTAGCTCTGTGAGCATCACTGGGAATACAAAGGTAATGGTCACAGTGGGAGTGAAGATCTGGATGAGTTAACTACTAATTTCTGTGTCCATCTCAGCAAAAAACTACTACTTTCCTTTGTCCATGAAAATGCAGTCAAGATTTGGTACTTACGGTCACAGGAAGAATTCATCTTGGAAACTTACTGTCTTACAGCAATCCTTACTTCTAATTGCTGCCTGGACTTTCAAACTTTAGGATGGGAACTTCAGTGTTGATGGGATGTTAATTTGCCCGGCATGCAACTCCTCATAGCTCAAGAATCTTGACCCCATTCAGAACAAAGCAATCAACAACTTGATTGACACCACCCTCACCACTTTCACCAATGTTCAGCTACAGTGCTGCGTATCATGTACAAGACACACTGTAGCATTTCACCTAGGCTCCTTTAAAAGCACCTTCCAAACCCATAATTTAGAGATCTGGAAGGATGAGGGCAACAAATACATGGGAATCGCATCAGTTGCAAATCCCCTCCCAAGCCACACACTATCCCAATTTGCTACTACAATATCATTCCTTCACTGTTGTGGTATCAAAATTCTGTACATCGGATGTACTTATACAGCACAGGCTGTAGCACTTTAAGAGGGCAGCTCACCATCACACTGATGATTAAGGATGGAAAATAAATCCTGGCCTAGCTAGTGACACCCACATTCAGAAAATGATTAAATAGAAAAATAAAAATTTTGGTTTGCGCAGTAAAGAACAATTGACGTCAGGGACAAGGAATCCAATTTTACTGTGGGCTTTTACTCTTTGGGCCAGGATTTGGTCTCTTCTTGGCAGCATTGCTTTTCAAGTTTGTGGATTGGGAACTCGCTCCCAAGGTAACACTGTGGATGCACCTACATCACATGAACTGCATTCAGGACCCACCACCAGCTTGTCAGAAACAATGAGGAAGGGAACATGAAGCGTTTTCCTAACGTTACCCTGTAAATGAATGAAAAATAAACTTTGTAGAGACCCTTTTAAATAGTCCGTCGACAAAATATGCTGTTTCCTGAGAAGTCTGTAGTAAGTATACCCCATCAATTCCAACTCAATGGCTCACACAAAGGCATTGTGACAGCCGTTGATCTCTACGTCAAAGGGTTATCAATGAGTGTTTTTCCTCCAATTTAACAGCCATGGGTTAAATAAATTATTACAATGTAGAAAAATACAACTCAAGCCGATGCTGGTTACTATTAAGACAAAACAGATGAACCCTCTCTATTTCCCTCTCACTGGGAATAACTCCTGTCTACAAAAGTCAAAAGTCAAACTGTGTTCATAAAGAACTCTGTTGCCAACACAATTCCTGAGAATGCCTCTGCAAATATTTCAGCACAATTGGCACAGGCAGATGTAAGTGCCACTTTTTGTTTCACCTTCTGGTCAGACATCGAGGCATGCCCAGCTGCTGTTGTTTCTGAAAATATTCTGGGAATTCAAACATGCTTCATTTTAGCTACTCACAGCTTGAGACCTGCCCCTGTGTCAGGCAGCCAGCGGGCCAGAAAAGACTAAAGTCTACTTTCCCACAACTCCACTTATTTAAAAACAAAGGTCACAAAATAGGTTTGGATGAACAAGTCCAATCTATTTGACCTCCTGCCTCCAGAAGGCTAACTTACTAACATTCCTTTGAAAGAAAGATTTGCATTCATACTGCACCTTACATAAATTCAGGGCATCCCAAAACATTGTGCAAACTAATTTGGTTTTTTTAAAGTCCTGTTACTGTTGTAATTTAGGGACCTTGGCAAGCTAAATTGCACACAGGAAACTCCCACAAGTAGTAATGTAACAACAAGCAGGCAATCTGTCATTGCAGTGTTGTTTGAGAGATAGCTATCAGTCAGAACACAAGGTAAACTTTGCAATTCTTGGATGTAGTGCCATGGTTCTTTTACATTCATCTAAAAAGGCAGTTGGCTCAACTTATTGGCTCAACCAAAAGACAATGCGTGTAGAAATCTAACTTGATTTTGCTGCTCAAGTACCTGAGCCTACAACCTTCCAACTCAGAGGCACACTGCCGCCATCTGAACCATGACTGAGAATAATCCTAGACCATTAAAATCAAATGGTACCAATCCAGAGTTATACTGGATGTCATTCCATCTTTAAAGAAGGGAAATCTTTAAAAAGGAAACCAGGGAATTATGGACCAGTCAGCCTGAAATCTGAGGTGAAGAAATGGTTAGAGTTTGTAATCAAGGATTGGACAACTGATAACCTCATCAATATTTCAATTAATCAGGGTGAGTTAGCATGGATTCAGGAAAGGTAGGTCACGCCTGACAAACTTCATCAAGTATTTTGAAGAGGTGACAAAGGTAGTGGGCAGAGCTTAGTTGGTAGATATTGCTTACATAGACTTCCGGAAGGTTTTTGATAAAGTCCTGCACAAGACACCATTAGCTAAGGTGGAAGCCCACAGAACTGAAGGCAAATTTCTAACATGGATAGGAAATTGGTTGAATGGCAGGAAACAGAGTTTCAATAAGGGGTAGGTACTCAAATTGGCAGGATATAACTAGTCCTGCAAGGATCTGTGTTGGGGCCTCAATTATTCACAATATTCATTAATGACATGAATAATAGCATAAGTAGTCAAAGATGTGCAGATTAGGTGGGTTGGTCATGCTAAATTGCCCATAGTGTACAGGGATGTGCAGGCTAGGTGCATTAGCCATGAGAAAATGCAGGATTACAGGGACAGGGTATGGGATCAAGGTGCGTGTTCTTTGCAGGTTGAGTGTGTATTCAATGTGGCAACTAGTCTGCTTCCATGCTGTAGGGATTCTATGATTACGTGACTGTCAATCCTAAGGAAAATAGGTTTGCTCATAGCTGCAATGCTATTCACCATGGGCAGGGTAGATGTCAAAAAAACCCATCCTCTGTCTGGTGGCTCACAGCAACTGCAGTCAGGCTGTTCACAAAATACACATTAACAATGCCTGCTAATGCCAAACTCTCAGAACAGTTAGTCAAACTTCCCACAAGCCCATTCCTGCCTTTTGACCTCCCTTACTGGAGTTTGGCGGGGGTTGACTGGCTATTTCGAGGCAGCTTTGGGCTGCAGATCTGTGCTGATTGAGAGCAGTACTGAACTGTTCCAGGGCTAATCCTGACATAGAGGCTTAATAATGCTCGAATACGAGACATTTATCCAGTTAGCCTGGCTTTCAGATTGAAATCAGACCTCTGAAGATGAAAGGCCAACTTAGTGAACCATCACATTGTCCCTCGGAAAAATTAAAAGACTTTTTCATGTTTCTCCTTTGGATTTAACAGTGAATTTCAAATTGAAGGATCAGCACCACTGTTATTTATTTTGCTCCTCGCAAGGCTAAAGCAGTGTACACACCATGAAAATAACAGAGGAAATGAACTAGATTACAACAGCTGCTTAGAGTGTATGCTGGCGGTGCTAACTCCAGCATGTAAAATGCCAGTCCACAGCTGTGGTGGAAGATTATATATAGGCTCTTAGTCGGTTGTGTATTCCCTACTAACACAATTATAGCCTTGGGACTTGAAGTGGAGATTGTTAACTATAAACTTATCATTGTTACACTTATGGATTTAATAACCATACGACACATTAAACCACGCTCTGTATTAGACTATACCCTTGTCACAAAAATGTATGGCAAATCTTTTACTCCACCTCGCATCATTCCCCTCTAATGTGCCAACTTGCAGTGCTCACCACTAAAGGCTAGGGAAAAGGCTCCTACGCAAAACCTTCTAAAAATCTTAATTCAAATATATTCAAATATTCACATTGCTTAAAGTGATAGAGGTAAAAAAAATTAGAGTTAAGTTCCACATTGACATAACTGCATTCAATTATGTATTTTTTTTTAAAAAGACAAATGAGATTCCAGGTTTTCAAGCTGCAGGGATTGAGTGCAAAATTAAAAAGGTAAGGATAGATTTTGTGTAGAGCACAGGACCATTTTAGGAAGCACTTCACAAAGAGAAGTTTTCAGCCACGGAGAAGAGATGGGATCATTGTGATCAGAGGATACTGCTAAAACAAGATTTAAAATGCTGGCCCTCAACAGAATATAGCAAAACACAGTTCCAGCTAAAACGTTTCACAGGATGATTAGGGAATGAGAATTTCTAATGGCTGGTGAATTGGTAACCAGGAGACATCAGATTAGAATTATTTTTGGTTGCATAAAAAAATCTCATCCACAGATGTTAGAATAGAGAGGACATCTTCGTTAGTGACTTGAAAATAGAGATTACTGCAATGAGAACAGAAACACAGGAAAAGGAGAAGATGTTAGGGGAATCGACAGGAGATTTTGTGGTCAGGATCGGGATTCTCAGAAGATTCCCAGATTCCCAGTTGCCTCCCTGGTGCCAGGGTCCGGGACGTCTCAGATCGGGTGTATAAGGTTCTAAAAGGGGAGGACGAACAGCCAGAAATCGTGTTACATATTGGCACTAATGATATAGCCAGAAAAAGGATTGAGGATATAAAAAGTGATTTCAGGGAGTTAGGATGGAAGCTGCAAAGCAGGACAAACAGAATAGCATTCTCTAGTTTACTACCGGTGCCACGGGATAGCGAGGCAAGGAACAGGGAGCGGGCGCAGCTTAACACGTGGCTGCGCAGCTGGTGTAGGAGGGAGGGCTTCAGATATGTAGATAATTGGAATGCCTTCTGGGGAAGGTGGGACCTGTGCAAGAAGGACGGGTTGCATCTGAACTGGAAGGGGACCAATGTCCTGGGTGGAAGGTTTGCTCGAGTAGTTCGAGAGGGTTTAAACTAGTATGGCAGGGGGGGTGGGAACCTGAGCTGTATACCGGAGGTGAGAGTTGATGCAGGTGAGGCAGTAGCAAGAGGTAGACCAGCTAGTGGGAGGGATTTTCCTGGGAAGGAACCAAGGGATCAGTTAAAGTGTGTTCGCTTTAACGCAAAGAGTTATCAGGAATAAAAGTGATGAACTTCAAGCATGGATCAGTACCTGGTGCTATGATGTTGTGGCCATAACAGAGACATGGGTTTCTCAAGGGCAGGAATGGTTGCTGGATGTTCCAGGGTTAAGCGCATTTAAAAAGAATAGGGAGGGGGGAAAAAGAGGAGGGGGTGTAGCACTACTAATCAGAGAGGGTATCACAGCTACAGAAGCTTCCATTGTCGAGGAAGATCTGCCTACTGAGTCAGTATGGGTGGAAATTAGGAACAGCAAGGGAGTAGTCACCTCGTTAGGGGTTTACTACAGGCCCCCCAATAGCAGCAGGGAGATTGAAGAAAGCATAGGTCGACAGATTTTGGAAAAGTGTGGACGTAGTAGGGTTGTTGTAATGGGTGACTTTAACTTTCCCAATATTGATTGGAACCTCCTTCGAGCAGAAGATTTGAATGGAGCTGTTTTTGTAAGGTGTGTTCAGGAGGGTTTCCTAACGCAGTACGTTGACAGGCCGACGAGGGGAGAGGCCATTCTAGACTTGGTGCTCGGAAACGAGCCAGGGCAGGTATCAGATCTTGTGGTGGGAGAGCATTTTGGTGATAGTGACCATAACTGCCTCACATTCTACATAGCTATGGAGAAGGAGAGGATTAGGCAAAATGGGAGGATATTTAATTGGGGAAGAGGAAACTATGACGCGATTAGACATGAGTTAGGAAGCATGGACTGGGAGCAATTGTTCCATGGTAAGGGCACTATAGACATGTGGAGACTGTTTAAGGAACAGTTGTTGCGAGTGATGAGTAAATATGTCCCTCTGAGACAGGCAAGAAGGGGTAAGATAAAGGAACCTTGGATGACGAAAGCGGTGGAGCTTCTAGTGAAAAGGAAGAAGGTAGCTTACATAAGGTGGAGGAAGCTAGGGTCAAGCTCAGCTCGAGAGGATTACATGCAGGCGAAGAAGGAGCTCAAAAATGGTCTGAGGAGAGCCAGGAGTGGGCACGAGAAAGGCTTGGCAGAACGGATTAGGGAGAACACAAAGGCATTTTACACTTATGTGAGGAATAAGAGAATGGTCAAAGAAAGAGTAGGGCCGATCAGGGATAGCATAGGGAACTTGTGTGTGGAGTCTGAGGAGGTAGGGGAAGCCCTAAATGAGTTTTTTGCTTCTGTCTTTACGAACGAAAAGAACTTTGTAGTGAATGAAACCTTTGAAGAGGTGTCCATGCTGGAATGGATAGAGATCGAGGAAGCTGATGTGCTGAAAATTTTGTCAAACATTAAGATTGACAAGTCGCCAGGCCCGGACCACATTTGTCCTCAGCTGCTTTGAGAAGAGAGAAATGCAATTGCTTCGCCACTCGCGAGCATCTTTGCATCCTCGCTCTCCACTGGAGTCATACCTGAGGACTGGAGAGAGGCAAATGTAATTCCTCTCTTCAAGAAAGGAAATAGGGAAATCCCCGGCAATTACAGACCAGTAAGTCTCACGTCTGACGTCTGCAAGGTGTTAAAAAGGATTCTGAGGGATAGGATTTATGACCATCTGGAAGAGCATGGCTTGATTAAATGCAGTCAACACGGCTTTGTGAGGGGCAGGTCATGCCTCACAAACCTTATCGAGTTCTTTGAGGATGTGACTAGAAAAGTTGATGAGGGTCGAGCTGTGGATGTGGTGTATATGGACTTCAGCAAGGCATTTGATAAGGTTCCCCATGGTAGGCTCATTCAGAAGGTCAGGAGGAATGGGATACAGGGGAACTTAGCTGTCTGGATACAGAATTGGCTGGCCAACAGAAGGCAGCGAGTGGTAGCAGAAGGAAAATATTCTGCCTGGAAGTCAGTGGTGAAAGGTGTTCCACGGGGCTCTGTCCTTGGGCCTCTACTGTTTGTAATTTTTATTACTGACTTGGATGAGGGGTTTGAAGGATGGGTCAGCAAGTTTGCAGACGACACAATGGTTGGAGGTGTCGTTGACAGTATAGAGGGCTGTTGTAGGCTGCAGCGGGACATTGACAGGATGCAGAGATGGGCTGAGAGGTGGCAGATGGAGTTCAACCTGGAAAAATGCGAGGTGATGCATTTTGGAAGGTCGCATTTGAAAGCTGAGTACAGGATTAAGGATAGGATTCTTGGCAGTGTGGAGGAATAGAGGGATCTTGGTGTGCAGATACG
Organism: Stegostoma tigrinum; assembly: GCF_030684315.1. NCBI lineage: Eukaryota > Metazoa > Chordata > Chondrichthyes > Orectolobiformes > Stegostomatidae > Stegostoma > Stegostoma tigrinum. Next base: position 11,436,170 of record NC_081391.1, read on the forward strand.
TAGATCCCTTAAAATGGCCACCCAAGTGGAGAGGGTTGTTAAGAAAGCATATGGTGTTTTGGCTTTCATTAACAGGGGGATTGAATTTAAGAGTCGTGAGATCTTGTTGCAGCTCTATAAAACTTTGGTTAGACCGCACTTGGAATACTGTGTCCAGTTCTGGTTGCCCTATTATAGGAAAGATGTGGATGCTTTGGAGAAGGTTCAGAGGAGGTTTACCAGGATGCTGCCTGGACTGGAGGGCTTATCTTATGAAGAGAGGTTGACTGAGCTCGGACTTTTTTCATTGGAGAAAAGGAGGAGGAGAGGGGACCTAATTGAGGTATATAAGATAATGAGAGGCATAGATAGAGTTAACAGCCAGAGACTATTTCCCAGGGCAGAAATGGCTAACACGAGGGGTCATAGTTTTAAACTGGTTGGAGGAAAGTATAGAGGGGATGTCAGAGGCGGGTTCTTTACACAGAGTTGTGAGAGCATGGAATGCGTTGCCACCAGCAGTTGTGGAAGCAAGGTCATTGGGGTCATTTAGGAGATTGCTGGACATGCATATGGTCACAGAAATTTGAGGGTGCATACATGAGGATCAATGGTCGGCACAACATCGTGGGTTGAAGGGCCTGTTCTGTGCTGTACTGTTCTATGTTCTATGTTCTATGTTAGATAAATGTGAGGTATCACATTTTCGCAAGGCAAATCAAAGGTCCTGGGATGTGTTGCCAAACAAAGAGACCTTGGGGTGTAGGTTTATAGTTCCTTGAAAGTGGAGTCACAGGTCGTGAAGAAGACATTTGGTACGCTTGCCTTTATTGGTCAGTGCATTGAGTATAGGAGCTGGGAGATCATGTTGTGCCTGTACAGAACATCAGCTTGGCCACTTTTGGAATACTAAGTTCAGTTCTGGTCTACCTGCTAGAGGGAAGATCTTGTGAAATTTGAAAGCATTTAGAAAAGATTTACAATGAAGTTGCCAGAATTGGAGGGCTTGAGCTACAGGGATATGCTGAATAGGATGGGGCTATTTTACCTGGAGTGTCAGACCCTGGGGGGCAGGGGTGTGACCTCACAGAAGTTTATAAAATCATGAGGGGCATGGATAAGGTGAATAGTCAAAATCTTTTCCCAATGGTACAGGAGTTCAAAACTAGAGGGCACAGGTTTAAGGTGAGAGGGTAAATATTTATAAAGGACCTAAGGGGCAGCTTTTTCACACAGAGGGTAAGGAATGAGCTGCCAGAGGAGGTGGTGGAGGCTGGTACAATTACAGAATTTAAAAGCGTCTGTATGGGCACATAAGTAGGAAGGGTTCAGAGGGATATGAGCCAAATGCTAGCAAATGGGACTAAATTAATTTAGGATATCTGGTCAGCATGGACAAGTTGGGCCAAAGGGTCTGTTTCCATGCTGCACAACTCCTATGACTCTACATTTGATCACCTTAAACTTCTGACATTCAACGCAATCATGGCTGATCTGATGGGCAAAAGAAGGAATAGTAAGTGATGAGTATTTCACTCCAGAAAGTTAGCTAGTGAAGAACAGCATTGGAACCACACTGTAAGCATTTATGTACACAACATACAAATATCTCCAAACCAACAACTGTTACATCCATTAATAGCTCTTTTGCGCCAATTCACATCATTTAGGTACACTCTTGAAAGGACACTTTTCAAGGAGAACATTTTTGCCCCATAAACCAATTAAGTGCTCCATGTAACCTACTGTAACTAAAAGGAAGCTGGTAGTAAAACATCCATACTGGGGCTGGCCCTCGCGGCACTCTCCAGTTGTGCAAGAAATTGCAAACATAAGGAGTACAACTGAATCCCCAACTAATACCTGCCACCTACATATAATTATATACAATTTAATATCAGGAGTCCAGGGAGAGTGGTCATATGACATAGTGGTAGTGTCCCTATCTCTAAATCAGGAGGCTTGGCTTCAAGTTCCAAAGGTATGTAGTAACATCCCTGTACAGGTTAATTAGAAAATATCTAGAGGTGTGCCAGAACACACCTGAAAGGTTCACTCAAAATATCTCCTGGAGTTCCTGGTAGGGCTCTTGTGCTTCAATGATTATCTTCCTACCTCTGAACCAGGAGGCTTAAGTTTAAATCCAATCTGCTCTAGTCATGTGTTGTACTCCACCCAAATAAGTTGATCAAAACAATTATTACAAATGAACTGAGTTTATACTAGACTTAGAGTTTTGTGGAGCAGTGGTACAATGTCAATGCTGAGCGATAAGGATCGGGGTTTTCAAGTCCCACCAGCCTGGGATATGACACGATACATCGATTGAAATATAGATTTTAGTGTAGGCTTCTTTGGATTCTTCCCTGGAGATCGGATCAGTGAATATTTTTTCAGACAGTGGTAGGTAGATTCTTGACCAACACTGAAGTCAAAGGGTACCAGAGGCAGGCAGGAAATGGAGTTGACTACACAGTCAGATCAGCCGTGAATATATCAAATGACAAAGCGAGATACTCCTGCTCCTAATCCATATGTTTCTAGTTCAATGAGTGTTGAATGGTTTCCCTTTGCACTGCAAGTTCGCTGTTTCTGTAGCTCTAAGAAAAATTGAGATGTGGCCCAGGATGAGAAGTTCGGTTATGAAGAGAGACTGGATAGGTGGGGATTGTTTTCCACAGGAGGCTGAGGGAGGATCTGAGTCAGGGATACAAAATTCTGAGAGGCATCGACAGAGTAGATCGTGAGAATCTCTTTCCCATGACAGACATGTCTAAGATGAGAGGATGTAATTTTAAGATGAGGTGCAAGTGGCGAGAGGAGATCTGAGAGAAAAGATTTTCACCCAGAGGGCGGTAAGTATATGGAACATGCTGCCTGAGAGGGTGGTGGAGGCAGGTACCCTCGCAACATTTAAGAAGCATCTGGGTGAGCACCTATAATGCGGGGCACAGTAGGCTATGAATCAGGCGCAGATAAATGGGATTAGTATAGTTTTGTCTTTGTGAGTCGACAGTCAATGTGAGCCAAAGGGCTTGTTTCTATGCTGTATGACTCTATGGCTATTTCTCCTTTTGTTAATCTATAAAGTTATCGACCCCCTATGGTGCTGTGCGTTGTGAAAGGATGAAGGCTGTTCCATAGTGACTCAAGTACTATACCGCGCATAAAAATTTTCACAGCAGCCCAAGTCATTCCAAACCACAAAATAAAATCACTGAATCACAGCACCACTGGAGGCCTCTCAGCCTTTGTGTCAGTATTGGTTGTTTGACCCATTTAATCAGTCTCACTGCCTGTCTTTCACTCCAACATTTCTGCAACGGTCATTGTGCTTCAAGTAATTATCCAACATCTTTTTGAATGATACCACTGAATCTGTTTCCACTACTCTTTCAAGGAATACATTCCTAACCATCACGACTCAATGCAGAAAAACTAAGACTACTAACCCCTGCAACTTCAGAGCACACACTCACTGTATATGCAGCCACAGTGCAAGAGAGATCTCTCAATCTTGATAAACAGAACGAGATTTATTCTCAGTTAGTTACATTACATCTGAGTTAGATGATAATCACCTGCAGGACATCAAGCTGTATTCAAAACATTACTGTTAACTTGTAAATTACAGGATCAGATGTTTACATTATAAGACAAACCCTCACCCACATCCCAGGCCATCCTACAGAGATGGTCCAAATTGAGTTGTTAAATACCTGGTCAAGGGAACAGCGACCTGGCAATACCTGAACATTCAGGATGCTAGCTCGAATCCAAACACTCAAGAGAGGACGTAGGGATTTTAAAAAAACTGTGACAAGAATGCTAGCACTGGGGCAGGCTCCAGATTAAAGGGATACATCAGGGCCCAATAACCACGGCCTAAGGGGATTGGTGTGCTGGGTTGGGCCACTGTGCTTGGGTCAGGGCAGGGGGAGGTGGTCACCGTGCTCAGATCGGGGGGTTAGGGTCACTGGGCTCAGATCAGGGAGCTGGGGTGACTGCTCAAATCACAGGGGTGGGGTCACTGTGCTCAGGTCAAGGGAATGGGGTCACTGTGGTCAGGTCGGGAGGTGGGGTCACTGTGCTCGGGTCGGGGGGGTGGTGTCACTGTGCTCGGATCAGGAGGCGGGGTCCCTCTGCAGGGATCAGGTAGGTGGGGTCACTGTGCTCAGATCTGGAGGTTGAGATCACTGTTCTCTGGTCGGGGGATGGAGTCACTGTGTTCAGGTCAGGGGGTGGAATCACTTTGCTCGGGTTGGGGGATAGGGTCACAGTGCTGAGATCAGTGGGTCGGGATCACTGTGCTCGGGTTGGGGGATAGGGTCACAGTGCTGAGATCAGTGGGTTGGAGTCACTGTGCTTGGGTTGGGGGATAGGGTCACAGTGCTGAGATCAGTGGGTTGGAGTCACTGTGCTTGGGTTGGGATGTGGAAATAAATAAAGGAATTGGTAATGATACCTGCCTCTGTGCAGTTATTTCAACCACATGCCTTCTTCACCACCCTGTACGCCTTCAGGGATGTACGCACTTGCACACCAAGGCCCCTTTGTGCCTCAGTACACCCTAGAGAGCTACCATTCATGATGTATATCTTTCCCTCATTAGACTTCCCTTGCATTTAGACGGATTACATTCTAACTGCGATTGCTCTGCCAACTTACCAACTGATCAATGCCAGACTATAGCCCGAGACTATCCTCCTCACTATGAACAACACCTCCAATTTTTGTGACATCTGCAAACTTACTAACTGAACCCTCTCCAGTCACATCCAAATTGTTAATGTACATAACAAACAGCAATGGGCTCAGCACTGATCCCTTCGGCAAATTGCTGGTCACAGGCTTCCGAATATGAGAACAACTCTCAACCAGTCCCCCGTGCCTCCTATTTGTTAGTCAATTTTTGTATCCAGTTTGCCAATTTTCCTTGAATCCCACAGGTTCTTACCTTTTTGACCAAGCTTTCGTGTGGAACCTTGTCAAAGGCCTTACTGAAATCCATATAAACCACTTCAACTTGCCCTACTCTAATTAATATATGCAGTAGCCTTTTCAAACAACTCAATTAAATTCTCCCTTTAACAAATCCATACAGACTATCCCTGATCAACCTCTGCTGTTCCAAATACTGATCAATCCTGTCTTTCAGATTTTTTTTTCAATAATTTCCCTACCACTAATGTCAGACTAACTGGCTTATCATTATCTGGCCTACCTCAGTTGGCCTCCTTGAACAAAGGAACCAGTTTAGCTAACCTCCAGTCTTCTAGCACTTCACCAATGGCCAGCGCGATATTAAAGATCTCTGCCAGAGCCCTAAAAATCTCCTCCCATAGCAGCTAGGTACACATCTCATCAGACCCTGGGGATCTATGCACCTGTATTCCTGCTAAAACATCTAATACCTCCTCCTTATTAATCTTAATGTGTTCGAGAACCTCATCATCCCAATGAATATTGCAGCTACAATGTCTCTCCTCTGTGAATACAGATGAGAAGTATTCATTTAAGACCTCACAAACATCCAGTAGTTCCACACTAAGGTCGCCCTTTTAGTCTCTAATGGATCCCACTCTTTCCCTGGTAATCATCTTACTCTTAATACATTTATAAAAAGCCTTAGGATTTTACTTGATTCCATTTGCCAAAGATATCTTGTAGCCCCTCTTTGACCTCCTAATTTCCTTTTCAACTTCCTACTTTTGAAGGGCATCCCCCATTTTTAATGCACTTTACCTGACATATATTTTCTTCTTTTTATTTACCAAACTCTCAATACCGCTTGACATCCAGAGTTTCCTGGACTTGCTGCATTGCCCTTTACCTTATGGGAAAATGTGGCCTTGAATTCTCACTGTACTACTTTTAAAAATCTCCCAATTTCCAAATGTAGACTTACCTTAAAGTGGCTGCTTCCAGTCTATGTTGGGCAGATCCAATCTAATGATACTGAAGTTGGCTTACCCCCAATTTAGACACTTAATGTCTGCACTATCCTTATCTCTTTCCATAATGACTTTGAAACTTACAGAATTATGGTTACTATCCCCAAAACACTCACCCACAGTAACTTCAACCACTTGACCAGCTTCATTCTCTTCGATTAGGTCTGGCACTACTCCATCTCTGGTAGGATTATTTACATACTGGCACAAAAAAGTTGAGAGAGGAATGGCCACTCTATGTTGTCAACCAGAAGCTGTTGCAGAACGTACTTCTTGCATACATGGTCACCACAGACACTAAGTGTCCCTGATTTCCCATGTGTTGCAGGAGGAGCCTTCCACAGATCCGAATTCTTCTCCACTGGAATCCTTTTTAACTACGGACAATAAAATAGAAGCCAATTGTTCAACCTTACCTATTACTTACCAAAGCAGATTTTTCTCTCTCATCCCACCTCTCTCTCCATTGTAAACAAATAACAAACAACAATTCCTCATTCACAGGTTGCTTTTCTCCTTTGTTTCTCTGTCTGAAGGTAGGTGTCACAATCCCCACCATGGCAAGGAGGCAGGTCCCAACCAGAACAGAGATCGAACCCCGTGCTGTTGACACCAATGTGATACTCAATCACCAGCTAATCAACTGAGCCAACCTCCACCGTGCCCTCTCCCCCTTTTCCCAAAGGAGTCCAAATTGTTTTGGCATGTGTGGTGATGGTAGAGACTCTAATTTGCACCCCATCATGCAATTGGCTGCAAACTCTCCCACTCTTACTGCCTGTTGGCATGCGATGGAGGTTTGTAATGAACCTGTTTGGCCACTCTGCGTAGTTATTTGAACCTACAGCAGTTCAGAGGCAGGAACACTACCCACTGTGATGGAACTCAATTTTTCTGACTCTGACCAACTGACTTCCATTACCTTTTCAGGGAGAACACTCCAGGTCCTGTCTGGAAAATATTCTCCAGAGCTCCCTTCTGCCAATATGTTTAAATCTGGTTAAATATCCTACTGACAGAGAAAAGAATTTCTCCTCTCTGTAACCTAGCAAATGACCTCATCATCTTGAAAAGTTCCACGAGGTTATCTCTTCACGTTTTGAAGGACGGTCACCAGACTCAAAACATTAATTCTGCTTCCTCTCCTTAGATCCTGTCAAACCTGCCGAGTTTCTGCAGCAATTTCTGTTTTTGTTACCTCTTAAATGTTATCTGTTTCAAGGGTAAATTTGAAAGCACATACAAGCTTTCATTTTATTCCAACTGCAATGCAGTCACTGTTGTGATGTAGGAAATGGCATCCAATTTGTGCATAGCCACCTCCCAAAAGCAACAATTACGTTTTCTTTATGCTTTCATGGGATGTGGAATCACAAGCAAAGCCAATACTTCTTGCCTTCCCTCAAAAATATAATTCTTCCATTAAATTTGGAAACAAAATCATCACAGTAACATTTCAAGCTGAGTATTATAGCACTTGTAAGCAAAATCAATTTCTACAATTGTAACAGTCATCATACATACAGCACGGTGGCTCAGCGGTTAGCACTGCAGCCTCACGGCACCAGGGACCTGGGTTTGATTCCACCCTCGGGTGACTGTCTATGTGGAGTCTGCACATTCTCCCCATGTCTGTGTGTGTTTGCTCTGGTTTCCTCCCACAGTCCAATGGTGTGCAGGTTAAGTAGGTTGGCCGTGCTAAATTGTCTATAGTATCCAGGAATGTTTTTGGTTCGGTGGGTTTGCCATGGTAATTGCAGGGCTACAGGCATAGGTTAATGGGTTGGTGTGGGTTTGATGCTCTTCAGAATACTGGTGCGGATTAAGTTGGCAAAATGCCTTACTTCCATGCTGTAGGGATTCTATATTAAGCAAATACAATCCACATGATGTATGCAGCCCGAGTGCAAAACATTTCATATTAGAAATACAGCAATCAATATAAAGTTCCCTGTATAAAATGTCTCACTCTAAGGTGCCTCAATTCACTTTTGACACTGTACTTTGATTTATACCATGCCCCTACTGCAAGGCATACATAGTAAAAGGCACTACATTTTGCAGTCCCTCAATACTCTCGGCTGAAAGGCCTTCAACAGCAACCTTTCCCCCCTCCATGGCTAACTGCCCTGCAACTAAGTGGGTTTGAGTTATAAGGAGAGTCCAGATAGGCTGGGATCTTTTATCACTGGAACATAGAAGTTAAGGGCTGACCTTATAGAGGTTTATAAAATCATGAGGGGCATAGATAAGGTGAATAGCCAAGTCTTTTCCCCAGGGTGAGAGAGTTCAAAACGAGGGGTATGTTTTTATTGAGAGAGGAGAAAGATTTAAAAAGGGCATGAGGGGGCAACTTTGTTTTTACATACAGCGGCTCATATGTGAAATGAACTGCCAGAAGAAGTGGTGGACTCAGGAAGAATTACAAGATTTAAAAGATGTTTGGATAAGTATATGAATAGGAAAGGTTTGGGAGGTATGGGCCACATGCAGGCAAGTGGGACCAGTTTGGCTTGGGAACATTGTGGGAATGGACAGGTTGGACTGAAGGGTCTGTTTTCGTGCTGTATGACTGTATGGTACTATGGCTCACAAGCTTCATTTCCTCTAACTTTCTTTCTAGCTGCACAGTCCACAGAGGTCTGTCTTTGGCAGCCACTCCAATCACTGTGGAAACCTGGAGTGGCTACATGTACAGCGTGGAGTGAATGTTGTTTGTAAGGTCATTTCAGGGGGCAGTTAAAGTCAGCTGCAATCACATGTAGATCAGACAAAGGAAGGATAACAGATTTAATGGGAACTGCAGACGCTGGAGAGTCTGAGATAACGAAGTGTGGAGCTGGATGATCACAGCAGGCCAAGCAGCATCTTAGGAGCACAAAAGCTGACTTTTTGGGCCTAGACCCTTCATCAGAAAAGAGATAACAGATTTCTTTCCTCTAAAGAGGTATTAGTGAGCCAGATGAGACATGAACAACAGCCAATGATATTTGGCACGGCCATTATTTACCAAAACTAGCTTTCTAGCTTAAACTAATAGCATTTAAACTTCCTCCCACTCCCAGTCCTCTAGAAAGGGCCCTACCCTCTGGATTACTATACTAGCTCCTATGACTTTACCACCAGTCACCATCTCCTCCAATAGTATAATGATAGGAGAAATCGCCTGTTTGTCATTCATCAGAAACTCGCCCCTGCTCATCTTCTGTGTGGCTTTTACTGTCCACTTGGAAGGAGAAATGTGGCAGTATGGTGGTTCAGTGGTTAGTACTGCTGCCTCACAGTGTCACAGTCCAGGGTTCGGTTTCAATCTTGGGTGACTGTGTAGAGTTTGCACTTTCTGCCCTTATCTACATGCGTTTCCTCCAAGTGCTCTGGTGTCCTCCCGAAGGCCAAAGATGGGAAGGCTAGGTGAGTTGGCCATCTAAATTGCCAATAGTGTCCAGAGATGAGCAGAGTAGAGGGGCTAGCCTTGGGAAATGCAAAGATGGGGTGGGTCTGGATGGAATGCTCTTCAGAGGGTCAGTGTGGGCTTCATAGGCTAAACATCCTACTTCCACACTGCATGGATTTTATGAAATTGGGCCTTTGGTCTACGTCTCATCCAAAAGATGACGTCTCCAATTTTTAAATAGCATATGCTGGATTTTCTACGCACAGTCAATGCTAACCTAGATCTCACAGCAGGACTAACCCTCACAAGTGCCTTAATTGCTTGTGATGAATAGATTCCATTTAGATCTATTCACAACCCACAAATTACCAACCAGTGCACAGCTACAGAGTAAAATCTGAAACTTTACTGAGTTGGCTTGTCATTCTACTCTAAAAGAACAATTTCATTGCTAAACAACTAAAGCTTGCATTTAAATTCTACTTTCAATATAGTAAGGCATTCAAAGTTGTTTTACAGGAGCATTCACTGAATCACAGATCTGTTACTTTCCATAAAGAGGCCATTCAACCAATCATAGTTGCACAAGCTCACCGAATAAGCATTATGATTTAGCTTTATTAGAAAAGGATTTACACTAAGCTACTTGGGGAGACATCGGGAAAGTTAAAAATAGAAATAGCACCTCAGAGGATCGTGGTGCATTCAGTGTCCTTACCTCTCGGGTCAACTGTCATCTCAGGGTGTGATGATCATGGACAGGTGTCACCACATTTGCAAGCAGATTGATTAAAAATACATTAGAGCAAGCATCTTAAAAGGAGGAGATTAAGGGAGGGAATTCCAAACTCTAAAGACCCAGTTGACTGAAAGCATGGCCAAAATTGATGGATCTGCGGACATGCATACTGGTCAGAGTTGCTGCATATTTCTTCTATCGAATTCAACTTAAACTCGGGGGAAAGACTGATAGGTTTTTTGTGCCATGTGACTCATGTTTGACTCGTCGCCAGTTCTGCAGTCTACAGTACAGTAAAAGTTAACAGCTCATTCACAACGTGCACTGTAGTGTTGGTGCATTTACTGTGATCATCTTTTGCGTGTAGAGCAAACCCGTGGTAATAAGCAATGATTTATTCACATCTGATACAATGTGGCTCATACTGGTGTCACTTCAAGTCTTTTATATGCATAATTCAGCAAAAGCTGACAATTTTCTGTTCCAACATTCAGGTCTTCATGGTTCATCTTAAGATCTAATTGTTGTACACCTACGCTATTAGATGAGCGAAGATTTTAGAGTCGAAGTCACCACAGTCCTGCCGGGCCATTAGGCTGCTCTCTCTCATTGCAGAAAGCGAGACAGCTGGTGATGATTTAACCCGAGGGTCACCACGCTTCTCAGGTGACGGGGGGGAAGGTTGAGAAGGACGGCCCTTCATGGTAACCTCAGTCAGTGAGGAAAGTGAACCTACGCTATTGATGTCACACGACATCGCAAACCAGCCATTCAGCCAACTGGGCTAACCAGCAGCAAAAACCAACAGCGTGAAAGGAGATCATTCCGCCCATTAAGTCTGGCCCAGCTTTTTCAAAGAGCAATCCCACTATTCTGTCCTCTTCCTATTCTCTTTCAATCTGATTCCACTTTGAAGGCTTCTACTGGATCCATATCCTCTGTCCTGTCAAGCAGTGTATTCCAAATTCTAAGCACTCAACAAAATACAAATATTTTATTCCTCCTGTCACCTCTGGTTGTTTTGCCCATCACCTGATATCTGTACCTCCTGGTCATTCACCCTTCATCCATTGAGAATAGTTTATCTTCATGTATTTTAGCCAAACATTTCATGACTTATTCATGTTAATGTACTACGATTTCTGAAAGATGATTACATACCACATATTATATATAACCTTTCCTTAAAAGCATAACCCAAACATGAATCGATGGTTACATGCCGCATGGACTGAGGCAAGGAGACTGTCATTACATATTTTCTCCAGAATGCATCTATCATGCCTCAGTAGGAGATTGACAGAATGCCCATTAGAGTAACTACTTATTTAACCATCTATGCTGCTTTTTAGAGGTTGTTGCTGATCCTCTGTTGGAGAACTCCATGTATTTACTGAAATCATTTAAAAAATAATTGATTATCTATCTCGTGTTGGTCATTGTTGCACAGCCAAGTTTATAACATGCCTACGAAAGCCAGCCTTTGATGTATTTGCATTGCTGGTGAGCTGGTAATCATTTCTTCTCTCGTATCTAAGCTGTTACTTGTTAACACATACTGATAGAGTTAGTGTCGTTCAGCCATCTGTGTCTCAGAAAGAGTTACGGTGCAATTTAATTAACTTAGCCTCAACTTAACCTCAAATTGAAGAGCTCTGTGACTCCCTGAAAATAAATCAAGGCGGGACTCATTCTCGAGTCTGACACTCCTAATAACTTGAATTTTGTTTTTCCGACCTGTCACTCCCCCTAGTTTCCAATCTGACTCCCATTTGTGCCCTCTCAAGTACGGTCACCCCATTTCTATGACCATCATATCAGGACCATTTGATCTCAGTTCAGGAAGCAGGTCGGTATGGGGCAGACAAGTTAAAGCTGCTATTGCTTGTAGCTACTGTTACCAGGAGATTTACTACTATGACGGGCCACACTTGTGTTCTCCTTACACTCCCACCGTAGCTACAACCGTTCTGTTATGTCTTGTCAGCCAATGACACAGGTTGGCCTCTCTTTCTATTGCCCTCCACATTGCATTCAGAAAGCTCTGACCAAATGCCAAAATGCTGCTAACAGACTTAAGGCAAGTGACAAGACATTTAGAAGGGATATGAGGAACAATTTCTTTCATCCAAGTGTGTACCACTGCCTGTAAGGGTAGTAGAGACAGAAACCCTCATAACATTTAAGAAATATTTAGATGTGCACTTGTGATGCCAAGGCATACAAGGCTGTGGTCTAAGTGCTGGAAAATGGAATTAGAAAAGCCAGATAAGTTGAGGGGCCTTTACTGTCCTGTAGATCTCTATTAACGCTATGACACTATTTTCCTTTCTGCACTTCAGTTTTCTTTTTGCTCTTGCAATCTCAAATACCTCCCCATTCCAACAATGTTCTGTATATGGATATTTTAACAGTTGTCTTTCATTTTCAAGGTAGAACTTCCCAAAATGTGGGTCCTGGTGGGCTCACAAGACCAGTTCTAAGGGTTGCAAGCTCAGAAGCAGCAATAGCAGCCACAGAGATTGAATTGAGTGCTAACATTAGAGAGGCCCCTAGATACAGTCCTTTACCACAATGGTGGAGGTGGCCTAATGGACAGATCTTAAGGTGGTCATTCCTTAAAGATTGCTGCAGCTTGGAAACAGCACCACACTCAGTCTCAACAAACACCCTCCCCATCACTCCACTCAGCAACTGAAGATCACAAATCCCATACCCTTGCAAAAAAAAACTCTTCTATTCCCCCCTCCAAAAAAAATCTGGACTCACACCAAGCCTAGGTAGTAAATTAGACTGACATCAGGAAATGTTTAGAAAGCATTTCCAATTGTGGTAATGGCCTTGATTATTTTCAACCTGTGGGCCAGACTATCATATTATACCTTGGGCTAAGGCCATTTTTCTTGCTTAATCATTACTAGATTAATCTGACAGTCCATGCCCTCCAACTTATCATTACCTTCTGCATTTTTTTTGCTAAATTTTCCTGACTCTGCATTTGCTTACAAACAATTTATCTTTTATAACCACATCAGAAGTAGTCATCAACTGACGAGAAAAGTTAATCCCACACTCTCTCTCTTTTTCCATCCACAGATGTACCTGACTCGCTCAGTGCTTCCCGAATTCTCTGTCCTTTTCTCAAGAAATACTCATGATTTATCCACAGAAGGTTTTAAGGAATAAATTATGAGGGGAATGTTACATAAAAAAGACTTGTGTTCCTTTATGCACTGAAGGTTAAAGGGTAAGCTTGCTGAGGTGTTTAAGGTAATTAAAGCATTTTGATGGTGCAGATAGACAGAATCCATTTCTTCATGCGCAGAGAGTACCAAACAAGGGCAGGTAAACCTCAAGTGAGAGCTAAGGAACTAAAGGGCAATTAAAGGAAACACTTATTCAGACAAAGAGTTGTGGACCATCAGAATTCTCTCTCACAAAGAGCCATTGAGACAAAGTCATAGATCCATACAGATGTACAGCTCAGAAACAGACCCTTCGATCCAACTCTTCCTTGCTGACCAGTTATTCTAAATTAATCTAGCCCATTTGCCAGCATTTGGCCCATATCCTTCTAAGCCTTTCCTCATCATGTACCTATCTTGATGCCTTTTAAATGTCATAATTGTATTAGCCTCCAACACTTCCTCTGGCAGCTGGTTGCATACATTCACCACCCTTTGTGTGAAAATGTTGTCCCTCAGGTCCCCATTAAATCTTTATGCTCTCACCTTAAAACTATGCCCTCTAGTTTTGGGCTCCCTTACCCTGGAGAAAAGACCTTGACTATTCACTCTATCCATGCCTCTCAGGATTTTATGAACTTCTATAAGGCACCCCTCAGCCTCTGATGCTCCAAGGAAAATAGCCCCAGCCTATTCAGCTTCTCCCTGTGACTCAAACCCTCCAACTCTGGCAACATCCTTGTAAATCTTTTATGAATGCTTTCAAGTTTTATAATATCTTTCCTTTAGCAGTTTGAACTGATAACTTTAAAACTGGGACTGATTGGTTTCTGTCACGCAAGAGTGTTAAGGGGGACAATATTGAGAGAGATCCATTCAGCCATGACACGGATCGGCTATGATTTAATTAAGCAGAATAACCTTCTGGAGCTGAATGGCTAACCGCTGTACCCTTCAAAGGAAGGGTCTTGCATGGTGTTTTTCATGACTTTCAAATGCATCAGAGATCTATACAGCCAATGACAACATTTTGAAATGTTGTCACTGTTGCAATGTAGGAAATGTCGCAGGCAATTCATGCACAGCAAGCTCCCACAAAAAGCAGTGCCGGACACTTTTCCTTTGGCAAACTGCATTTGCAGGAAGGACAAAGAGGAGAACTCCCGTGTTCTTCTTCATAATGGTGTCATGGGATCTTTACATTTTCCTGAGACAATAGATGAGGCCACTGTTCTAAAGAAGAAAATCTGCATTAGAGACTGTAAACCAAGTCGAATCACAGAAGCCTTTGCCCACTGCATTCCATCACGTAAAAGGAGTGAAAATTGTCACTTCAATTAAGTTTCTCATCAACTCATTTGTTTTGTTTCGTCCAATTCTAAAAACATTGATGAAAAGGTAGATATAGCTCCAATTAAAATACCAGGCAGCTGTCATGAAGCTACTTACGATTTTTATACTGTACACGCTGTGACCATTCAGTGTTATGCTGAATTAATTCTATCAAACAGGATGACATAATGAACGTCAAGACAATGTCAATTTAATTAAGAAGACAGCAGCCCTATTCCCACAGGAACCTGCATTAAAACTATTTTCTTTAAGAAACTGAGGTTATTCCTATTTAGTAACTCAATTAGGAATTGCTTCTAGGTAGTCTAAAAATAGCAGCAATTTTATCCATCAATAATGATGACAGCGAAACAGAACAACCTATAATACAAAATCATACAGCCTCTAACAAACCACGACTACCATCAAGGGGCGTTTGCCAAGTGTTGATATAAACATACTTTATTAAGCACAGTTAAAAAGAAATATTTGCATTTCGACGTTTTTCACAACTTCAGAATACTCCAAACCACTTCATAAGCAGGAAAAATGCTTTTGCAGTGCAACCACTGTTGCAATAGAGAACGCAAAGCAGCCAACTTGCTTACAACAAATCCCCCCCACAGATAATGCTGTGCTAATGCTTAGGTGTTCTGCTGTTCAACGAAGAAATAATGGTCAGGAAATTGGACAAGACCTCTCTGCGTTCCTGAAAAAAGTGCCATACAATCTTTAATCTTTAACCACCTAAGGAAGTAAGGGATATCTCAGCTGAATTTTTAGAGAGTATACTTCTGACAGAATAGCACTCGCACCCATTTATGGTTTTATGTTTGAGTCTCTACAAGGTAAAGATAAAGCCACCATAGTCCCATTCTCCTCATTACAGAATGACAACTAGTGGTGGTTTAATCTGGGGGTCACGATGCTTCAGGTAACATTGAGAAGTTGGGGCCTTCAGCTTGTATGAAAATTGAACCAATACTGTTGGTGCCACTCTACATCACAAAGAAGCCAACTAAGCTAGCCAATACCCAAAGTAAAGTTGCCACAGTCCCAGGGGCTGCTCTCTTATGAGAGAGAGACTGAGTCAGAAAGAGACAACTGGTGATGGTTGAATCCAAGGGTCACCAGACTTCAGGTGAGGGAAGAGTTTGAGGAGGAGCCTTCATAGTAACCTTAGTTGGCACAGAAATTGAACCTGTACTGTTGCAGACCAGTCGTGCAAAAACATTGAGCTCACCAACATCAGTGGATATTCAACAAGTTCGGACTTAGCGTTCATTAGAGTGCTACTCATTGAGCGCAATCTAATGTTTTAAAAGTACATTGATATTCCCTGATTTTACACAAGTCACTGTGTTCAGAATGATCTGTAATTAATAGATTTTTCCATTTTCCATGCTTTGTGTTCAAATTTGTTTTCAGTGGAAACTAAATTCAGCTTCAGAAACTTTGCCTTAAGGAAAGAAAATTAAAGCATTTTTTCGTGAATTAGAAAGGAAATGGAACGGTGCCGAACCACATTACAAAATCATGGGATAAAGTGCTCCATTTTGCGTGGGGATGGTGGTACTGGTCAAATGCCTTTTGCCTGGTCATTGAGAAACCTAATATTCTGGGGATCAAGTTCAAATCCCATCATAAGATTTAAAGCCAATTAAAAATTCAGGATTAGAAGAGTTGGTACAATGGCGATCATATAACGACAGTTATAATAAATTCTTTGGCATCACTAATGCCTTTTATGGAAAGTAACCTGCTACCCTTATGTGCTGTGACTCTAAACCCACAACAATATGGTTGACTCTTAGCCATACTCTGCAATGGCCAAGCAATCCACTCAGTTCAAGGTTAATGAAGGATTAGCAATATATATTCTCATTGCCAATGATGCCTACCTCCCATGTAAGAAAACAAAATATTATTAACTACATTTTTACATGAAGAATGTTACTCAACAGGCAAAAATGACAGTCACTGGCCACAAATAGCAATGGAAGGACTGACAAGATGGCTCAGTCTTGGTGCTGGACAGTGAATGTTAACCCAGCCTCGTCTTTGAGGGTTGTCATGAAAAACATCAATATGGAATCCTTACTGTCTGGAAGCAGGCCATTCAAGTCCACACCATTCCTCCAAACAGGATCCCGGCCAAACTCATGCACCTACCCTATCCCTGTAACCCAACATTTCCTACAGCGAACCCAGCTGCCTTCACATTCTTGAACACTACAGGACAATTCAGCGTGGCCAATATATCTAATTTGCACATATTTGGACTATGCAAAGAAACCAGATAAACCCACACAGACAGTCACTCAACACAGAAAGTTTCCTGAGAGTGGAATTGAACCTGGATCCCTGACACTATGACACAGCAACATTAACCAAGAGTCTAACCACTGAGTCACTGTGCTACCCAGGTTTCATGAGCAGCGAGATGAAGCTTTGATTAATGTATCAAGTTGAAAGTAATTTCTGACAACTTAAGCACTAATAGGAAAAACAGAAATAAGTAACACTGTTCAACAAAATAACATAAACAGTTTTAAGGGTTGACTGCGGAAGTGTGTAATTAATTTCACATGGGGTAATGGTGAAACTGCAACAGTGTGGCCTTAGTGTCACAAAGTTTGAGAACATCAAAAAAGGTTCTTCCTTCCTTTCTTGCCAACAATTTTTAAAACACTAACGCTAACAGTTTTGGCTCAAACTTGGAGATAATGGGAACTGCAGATGCTGGAGAATTCCAAGATAAAATGTGAGGCTGGATGAACACAGCAGGCCAAGCAGCATCTCAGGAGCACAAAAGCTGACGTTTCGGGCCTAGACCCTTCATCAGAGAGGGGGATGGGAGCAGGGAACTGGAATAAATAGGGACAGAGGGGGAGGCGGACCGAAGATGGAGAATAAAGAAGATAGGTGGAGAGAGTATAGGTGGGGAGGTAGGGAGGGGATAGGTCAGTCCAGGGAAGACGGACAGGTCAAGGAGGTGGGATGAGGTTAGTAGGTAAATGGGGGTGCGGTTTGGGGTGGGAGGAAGGGATGGGTGAGAGAAAGAACCGGTTAGGGAGGCAGAGACAGGCTGGACTGCTTTTGGGATGCAGTGGGTGAGGGGGAAGAGCTGAGCTGGTTGTGTGGTGCAGTGGGGGGAGGGGACAAACTGGGCTGGTTTTGGGATGCAGTAGGGGAAGGGGAGATTTTGAAACTGGTCAAGTCCACATTGATACCATTGGGCTGCAGGGTTCCCAGGCGGAATATGAGTTGCTGTTCCTGCAACCTTCGGGTGGCATCATTGTGGCAGTGCAGGAGGCCCATGATGGACATGTCATCAAGAGAATGGGAGGGGGAGTGGAAATGGTTTGCGACTGGGAGGTGCAGTAGTTTGTTGCGAACTGAGCAGAGGTGTTCTGTAAAGCGGTCCCCAAGCCTCCGCTTGGTTTCCCCAATGTAGAGGAGGCCACACCGGGTACAGTGGACGCAGTATACCACATTGGCAGATGTGCAGGTGAACCTCTGCTTAATGTGGAATGTCATCATGGGGCCTGGGATAGGGGTGAGGGAGGAGGTGTGGGGGCAAGTGTAGCATTTCCTGCGGTTGCAGTCCCTATACACCTGCATTCAGCATGCAGATGGCCTCAAGGCCCTCCTCTTCTTCCTGTCCCGCAGGCCCGACCAGTCCCCCTCCATTGACACTCTCATCCGCCTAGCTGAACTCGTCCTCACACTCAACAACTTCTCTTTTGACTCCTCCCACTTCCTACAGACTAAGGGGGTGGCCATGGGCACCCGCATGGGCCCCAGCTATGCCTGCCTCTTTGTAGCTTACGTGGAACAGTCCCTCTTCCGCACCTACACAGGCCCCAAACCCCACCTCTTCCTCCGGTACATTGATAACTGTATCGGCGCCGCCTCTTGCTCCCCAGAGGAGCTCGAACAGTTCATCCACTTCACCAACACCTTCCACCCCAAACGTCAGTTCACCTGGGCCATCTCCAGCACATTCCTCACCTTCCTGGACCTCTCAGTCTCCATCTCAGGCAACCAGCTTGTAACTGATGTCCATTTCAAGCCCACCGACTCCCACAGCTACCTAGAATACACCTCCTCCCACCCACCCTCCTGCAAAAATTCCATCCCCTATTCCCAATTCCTCCGCCTCCGCCGCATCTGCTCCCACGATAAGACATTCCACTCCCGCACATCCCAGATGTCCAAGTTCTTCAAGGACCGCAACTTTCCCCCCACAGTGATCGAGAGCGCCCTTGATCGCATCTCCCGTATTTCCCGCAACAGATCCCTCACACCCCGCCCCCGCCACAACCGCCGTAAGAGGATCCCCCTCGTTCTCACACACCACCCTACCAACCTCCGGATACAACGCACCATCCTCCGACACTTTCGCCATTTACAATCCGACCCCACCACCCAAGACATTTTTCCATCCCCACCCCTGTCTGCTTTCCGGAGAGACCACTCTCTCCGTGACTCCCTTGTTCGCTCCACACTGCCCTCCAACCCCACCACACCCGGCACCTTCCCCTGCAACCGCAGGAAATGCTACACTTGCCCCCACACCTCCTCCCTCACCCCTATCTCAGGCCCCAAGATGACATTCCACATTAAGCAGAGGTTCACCTGCACATCTGCCAATGTGGTATACTGCATCCACTGTACCCGGTGTGGCTTCCTCTACATTGGGGAAACCAAGCGGAGGCTTGGAGACCGCTTTGCAGAACACCTCCGCTCAGTTCGCAACAAACTACTGCACCTCCTAGTCGCAAACCATTTCCACTCCCCCTCCCATTCTCTAGATGACATGTCCATCATGGGCCTCCTGCACTGCCACAATGATGCCACCCGAAGGTTGCAGGAACAGCAACTCATATTCCGCCTGGGAACCCTGCAGCCTAATGGTATCAATGTGGACTTCACCAGTTTCAAAATCTCCCCTTCCCCCACCGCATCCCTAAACCAGCCCAGTTTGTCCCCTCCCCCCACTGCACCACACAACCAGCCCCAGCTCTTCCCCCCCACCCACTGCATCCCAAAACCAGTCCAACCTGTCTCTGCCTCCCTAACCGGCTCTTCCTCTACACCCATCCCTTCTTCCCACCCCAAGCCGCACCCCCATCTACCTACTAATCTCATCCCACCTCCTTGACCTGTCCGTCTTCCCTGGACTGACCTATCCCCTCCCTACCTCCCCACCTATACTCTCTCCACCTATCTTCTTTATTCTCCATCTTCGGTCCGCCTCCCCCTCTCTCCCTATTTATTCCAGTTCCCTCTTCCCATCCCCCTCTCTGATGAAGGGTCTAGCCCGAAACGTCAGCTTTTGTGCTCCTGAGATGCTGCTTGGCCTGCTGTGTTCATCCAGCCTCACATTTTATCTTGGCTCAAACTTGCTTGATTATTTGAGTATGTTATCTGCTCACATGTTCATTGTTAAGTCATTTAGGAAAAAGACAACTAAACTGTAAGTATCCCACCATAAGCATGAGAGGTGATATTTTAAAACACTGAGTAAAATTCTTGTTACACAGATGGAAGGTTTAGTACCATCTCTGCATAAAACAGAATACCAAAGCCCTGCGTGACCTTTCTATATAAGAAATCATGGGGTGAAGGTGGGGTAGATGTGAGATTGATCAGTGACCTAGAGGCCCAGGCTAATGCTGTGGGAACTTGGGTTAAAATTCCACCTATGCAATTTGTGAAATTTATTTCAATTAATAAATATGGAGGTGGAAGCTACTCCCAACAATGTTGTTGTGAACCAACGGTGGATATTACAAAAACCCATCAGGTTCATTAATGTCCTTTAGGGAAGGAAATCTTCCACCCCCTACCTGTTTTGGCCAACATGTGACTCCAGACCTACAGTGAGGCAGCTGACTCTTAACTGCTGTCCACATTGGCCTGACAAGTGCCTCAGTTGTGCTTCAGATGGGGTGCAGTGGTTTAAGAAGTCAGGTAGCCACCAACTTCTCAGGATCATTTAGAGATACAGCAAATGCTGGCCTCGCCAGTTACGCCCAAATTCCATGAAAATCTTTTTTAAAGAAGGGCTGGAGGGTTCTTCACAGCATACAGTTTTGAGCTTTTCTCACTTTAATACATTGTTTTTAAGAAAACTAGAAGGATGGGGCAAAAAAATCTAGACAATTCAATGCGTAGAATTTAGTTAAAATATTAACAATAGAAAGTACATAGTGCTATTAAACTCTACTGTTCAAATCTGAATTCTGGGAGGTTACAGCAAATTCACAAGGTATTATTTTCTCTTCAGACTGCTGAAGGCTAACTCCAGTGATGCACTTTCATAAGGATAAGGGATGAGGATAAAGATAAGATAGCTGCCTGGCTAAGCCCTGAAATTCTTTCAGAAACTGTCACAAACATTAAAAGCTACATTTGCAGCTGTGACAGCTTATCTGTGCCTTGGAAAAGACGGAAATGAGAAATTACCAGCAGTTTATTATTGTACCAGTGAGAAACGCAGCGACAGTCATTTTATTGAAAAATCAAGGAGATAACGCAGCAGTGCACTAAAGGATATTGACAACAGTTCTGCCATTGTGCTGAGACAATGAGGAGGGGTTAAAGTTAAAAATCCCAAATCCCAATGGGGCTGGGGAGGAAAAGAGGGAGAAAGATTCAAAGCAATATCCTAAAGTACTGAAAAATCTAGGTGACAATGGTGCTGACTGAAAGGTGAGTCAAAGATGGGAACTGTATTGTACAGACAGAACGGTGGCTGAGTGGTTAGCACTGCTCCATCATAATGCCATGGGCTTGGGCTGGATTCCAGGTTCGGGCAACTGTCTGTGTCATGTCTGTACATTCTCCCTGTGTCCTGTGGGTTTCCTCATAGTGCAAAGATGTGCAGGTTAGGCGACTGACCATGCTAAATTGCCCATTGTGTCCAGGGATGTTTATGCTAAATGCACAATTACAGCAATAGGATGGGGGGGCCTGGGTCTGGGTGGGATACTTTTTGGAGGGCTGTTGCAGACACAATCGGCTGAAAGGCCTCTTTCCACACTTTAGGGATTCTGTGATTCCTCATCCTACTCAACAGTGGTGATGGAGGCACATATATTAGGGGCATTTATTGGACTTTTAGGTATGCATATAAAAATGCAAGGAATGGCAGGATATGGACCTACAGCAGGCTGAAGGGATCACTTTAATTTGGCATCATACTCAGCACAACATTGTGGGCCAGTTCCTGTGCTACACTGTTTTATGTCCTGTATCTATGAAAGTGAACCTGACACAATTATAACAGATGTCATGGCATGGAAAGAAAAATATGCTTTTTTCTTGTCATTGGTATTCCATGATAGTAAGACCACAACCAAAGAGACTAATGGCCAATTTTAAGATGATAACAAGCAACATACCTCTTATTGAAAGGACTGGCAGTTCACCAGTTTCAAATCTCATGTATGTACCATTAGGTTTATTATTGAATATATACTGATTCCCAGTTCCGACAGTCCTGCTATTACAGTCATGCTCCTGTCTCAAGGGTACAACATCAAATGTTAGATTGACTCAGTTAGTAGCATGCTCAATGCTGAGTCAGAGGTTTATAGGTCCAAATCTCACTCCAGTGCCTGAGCACTTAGCCCAGTGCAGTGCTAGGGTCATCCTGAAAAAGTGGCATTCATTAGATAGGATGGATAAATTGAGTTATTAAAGATTATGCATGCTGCTGGAAGAAAAGTATGTGTGGTGCCCAGAATTCCCACAAAAGCAAAATATTATGCCTGTTGGAAATGTGAAATCTAAAACAAATTATCCAGGAAGTACTCAGCAGGTCAGGCAGAATCAGCAGAGAGAGAAACAGGGTTAATGTTTCAGATCTATCCAAAGGACTAATTTTATTTTCCTCTCTCCACAGAAGCTGCCTTTCCAGTATTTTCAGTTTTAGTCCAAATTTCCTGCTTCAACCATTACTACTAAAAGGAGATTAATTATTATTTTATTTCATCTCTTCATATGGAGTCTTCCAGTTTCTAAAATGGTGGACCTGTTGCCAACATGTCAAAGTCATTTAAGAGTTACGGTGTGGGTATTGCAATAAGCCTTTATTTAATGTCAATATTATTCCCAATAAATGAAATGAAGACGGAAATAATGATACAGCAGAGAAGGAGGCCATTTGTCCCACCATTCCTAATGAGGAATTACATAATGAATCCATCTCCTCATTTCACCTCAGAAACTTTGGATTTTTTTTCCTTTTCAAATATTTATCCAATTCCCTTCTGAAAGTTACCACTGAATTTGAGTCCTCTAACCCATCAGGCACTGCATTCCAGATCTGAATAGCTCACTACAAAACAGAAATTCTTCACATCTCCCCTCTGAATTTTTAACACTGACCTTAAACTTGTGACCTATAGTTGTCGTTCCTCCTACCAGGGAAAATGGTTTCTCATTGATTATACCACCAAAGGCCTTTGTGGCAGACTAGGTCCATGGAAGCATGGGGGAAACTATTCACTTCAGTCACTTTTTGCTAAGGAATAAAAAGGGTTTGGAAGAATGAGGGGGATATTCTATAGAAACACTGTAATAATGTAACTGGACTAGACAGGGTAAACACAGGAAGGACCTTCCTGATGTGCTGGGAGTCCAGAATCAGTGAACACAGTCTAAGGGCTATGGGGTAGGCCATTTAGGACTAAGCAGAGGAGAAATTTCTTCACCCAGAGTAGGGAGCCTGTGGAATTCTCAGAAAGTAGTTTAGGTCAAAATATTGAATGCTTTCAAGGAGGGTTATATAGTTCTTAGGGCTAAAGAGATCAAAGGATATGTGGAGAAAGCAGGAACTGGGGACTGAGTTGAATGATCAGCCATGATCATATTGAATGGTGAAGCAGGCTCAAAAGGCCAAACAGCCTCTTCCTAAGCCTATTTGCTGTTTTCACATGTCTGTGAAAATTCATGCCAATGTCCCTCACCTTCTCCCTATCCATTAACTCCATATGAAATGCAGTGAAATGAGTGGGCCATTCAGCAGCTCACGCTTGTTCTGCCTTCCAGTGAGGTGCAGCTGCTGACAGCTTTATTCCATTTGCCTCCCCACTTGGTTCTGTAACACTTCATGTCCTTGCCTAACAAAATTCTATTCACACAGTTTCAAAATTTTCAATCAACCTGCAGCCTCAAATAGCCTTTTAGAGGACCGAATTCCAAAAAGAGTTACTCTTCATATTGAGAAAGTCAGTGAACTTCAGTTACCCATTTTTACTCCACACTCCTCAAGACGAGTAGGCCACTCAACGCATTGCTCTTCTTCTGCCATTAAAATCAGATTTTGACTGATCTTCTACCCTAACACCATTTTTCCACAATGTCCCTGTATCCCTTGATATTTTTAATGTATCAATCTCTGTCCTGAATACACGTAATGACTGAGCCACCACATCCCTCAGGGGGAGAGAGTTCCAAAGATTTATCATCTTCTGCATGAAGAAATTCCTCCTCACCTCAGTCCTAACTGACCTACCTCTTATTCTGAGACTGTGCGCCCTGCTTCTAAACACCTCAGCCAGTGGAGAGATCCTTCCAGCATCCTCCTTATGAGAATTTTGTACACTTCAGTGAGATAACCTCTCATTCTTCCAAAATCCAAAGAAAGTGGTAAGGATAAGGTAAGGATAACATTGAATACCTGGTGTATGGATGGCAGGTGAATCAAACAGAGCTGGGATTCTTTCAGTGTTTGCCTAGCTTACTAACACTGACAGTTTAGACTCAAGCATTTAGTTGTGCTCGTAAAAATGCCTTTTAAGCTGTAGTCAGGCCAATGCCTTCATGACTGGGTGGGTCAGAAATGTGCAGGGATTTCAAAAAGTAGGAGAGTGCAAAAATCCAAAGGGATATAACTACAGGGAGCTATGTTTAAGGTAGCGCTAGGAGATTGGTATCCTGTTTGATCATCTGAGCCATGAAAATAAGCTTCCTCCCTATTCAAAGGCAGATGTGAGCTGGGTCTTAGTCATCCTAATGTGGTCAACACAGGTCACTGACACACAGCATAACCATACCCAGACCCAAAGTTAGCAAACTTACTTAGTAACCCCATGGTGTTCAGAAAAGATTTCCAAAGATGTTGCCAGGTTGGAGGGTTTGAGCTAGAGGGAGAGGTTGAATGGGTTGGGACTATTTTCTCTGGAGCATCAGAGGCTGAGCGATGTCTTTATAGAAGTTTATAAAATCATGAGAGGCATGGATAGAGTGAACAGCCACAGTCTCTTCCCTGTGGTAGGGGAGTCAAAAACTAGACGGCATAGGTTTAAGGCCAGAGGGGAAAGATTTAAAAGGAATTAAAGGGCAACTTTGTCACAGAGGGTGGTGCGTGTATATAATGAGCTGTCACAGGAAGGGGTGAAGACTGGTATAATTACAACAATTAAAAAACATCTGGATGGGTAAATGAATAGGAAGAGTTTAGAGGGATATGGGCCAAATTCTGGGAAATGGGATAAGATTAATTTAGGATATCTGGTCAGCATGGACGAGTTAGCCCAAAGGGTCTGTTTCCATGCTGTGCAGCTCTATGACTGTACGACTCTAAATGACCAGCATGAGAGATGGACATGACACATTAATCCACTCAGAAGTGCTGGAACAACAAAACTCTGACATGGCCCAGTCGGGACAGTTTTCTGTTCTGTCTCATGGGATTGGGAGATCTGAAATGGGAACGACTCTTAGCTTTAACCCTCAATATTCACCAAGGGCACAGCGCAGTCTCTCAACACTGTAACTTTAATTATGGAAGTTAATTTGAATGCTTGAGGCCTATTTTGCATTCTAACTATATTGTAGTTCATACAGACTACTCCTTACAACACTTCTTGAAGCAGTATTCCCAGAAACATTCAAGCCAGATCCATTTCCAATTGCCCAGACAGATTGGTGTTGGAAGAGCTTGTGTTTGTACATAACTTGTCAGGCCTCAGAATGTTCCACAGAGTTTTACAGTCAATAAATAGATAAAAGGTAGAAACTTTAACGTAGGCAATGAGGCAATTAATCTCTGCACAACAAGATTCCCCAAATGGCAATGTGACCATGATTGCTTTTGTGACAATACTGTGGCTTTAAGAGGTGTATTTTGACCTTATTTTATGAAAAAAGGTTGAGAAAGAAGTGCTGAGCAATCTACTCAGAGCCAAGAAAATAAACAATTTGTGAGGCCTTGAGTTTTTTTTAAAGTTAGAACAATAGAAGTGGCCTGAATGGGTAGGGTCAAGCTCCCACAGAACTAGGATTTTTAGTTTTAGTTTTTCAGCAGCAGTTGTTGCTGGGTTCTTGAAGCTAAATGTGGAAACTCTTCTTCCTCTCCCTGTTATAGCTAAAAGCTAGGGTTCTCTTCATGCTTCAAGAATTGCATGTGAGACAATCTGAATTTACTTCTGCCAAATGTGTGTTTAAAGGAAACAGTTACTATATTGGAATAGTTAGTTTAGCAGATAAATATTTGACTTTTCTGTTAAGTCAATAGAATTAAGGTATTCTAATTTATTAATTTTTTGTATTTTAACCATGCTATAAGAATAAAGTGGTATTTTGATCAATTGAATTGCATCTGGAATGCAACACTTGGCACTTGCCTTTAAAATAGAAAGATTTGGGGTCAAGGCTACTTTCTTAAGTTGATCTGCGGGGGTTTAGTCTGGTCCATAACACTTTAGCAATTCTGAATGAGGGAGGTGATGGCCTAGTGATATGATCACCAGATTGTTAATCTAAAGACTCAGATCATGTTCTGGGAACCTGGGTTCACTGCTTGCCTCAGCAATTAAGATCTAATGATGACCCTGAACCATTGTCAATTACCAGGAAAAATCCCCACCTGGTTCACTAATGCCCTTTAGGGAAGGAAACTGCCATTCTTACTTGCTCTGGCCTACATGTGACTCCAGAACGTAGCAATGTCACAGAATCATAGAATCCCTCGAGTGTGGAAACAGACCCTTTGGCCCAACAAGTCCACACTGACCCCCAGAGCATGCTACCCAGACCCATCCCCCTATAAACCTACCTAATCTACACATTCCTGAACACTACGGGCATTTTAGCATGGCCAATTCACCCAGCCTGCACGTCTTTGGACTGTGGGAGGAAACTGAAGCACTTGGAGGAAACCCACGCAGACACAAGGAGAATGTGCAAACTCCACACAGACAGTCGCCCGAGGGTGAAATTGAACCCAGGTCCCTGGCACTGTGAGGCAGCAGTGTTAACCACTGAGCCACCATGCTGCCCCAAATACAAGCAGCACTTGTCGATGTTGATAACACTTGATTGCCCTCTGGGCAATAAGGGATGGGCAATAAATGTTATCTAGGCAGCGATGCCCTCATCCTGTGAATGAATAATAATAAAGAAAATTCTTGGTGTAGGTATTCAGGAGAATTCCACTGCTCCTCCTCCAAATAGTGATATGGGAACTTATGAGCAAGAAACAGCTGGACTACTGGATTTGAGCACACATGTCCATATCAGCTGTCCAGGGCAGCACCAAATAAGCACTGTACCTTCGGAGGTGCCTTCCTTTAGATTAGATGTTAAACTGAGGCCTCAATCTGACTATTCAAGTAGATGGAAAACACACAACACTAATTTTTCAAAGAAGAATTCACAAGTTTCCCTAATATCCTAATCGATATTTATCCCTCAATCAACATCACACAAACAGATTATCTGTATATTATCATATTATTATTTGTGGGAGTTGATGTACACAATTTGGTTGCCACATCTGGTACATTGCCAAACATGACTATCTTTCAAAAGTACTTCATCTGCTGTAAACCACCATGTACCAACACAAACAAGAACAGCTTCTGCCCACTGCAGCTAGATTTTTAAATGGACCTCTCAAATTTCAAATCAAATGTTGATCTTGCTTTTTGTGCACCTCCTGTATAGCTATAACTTGTCTTCCTCGCTCTGTTCAATTTCCCGATGATGTTTGTATGGTATAATCTCCGTGTACTGCATATGAAACAAAATTTTTCACTGTACTTAGGTAGATGTGACAATAATAAATCAAATCAAATTAAACTTTGAGACAAGTGGTTATGAACGGTTCTAGATAAGTGCAAGCAATTTTCTTTTACCTCTGACAATGCAGCACTCCCTTGGCACTGCAACAAAGTGTCAGCCTGAACCCGTGTGCTTAAGACCTGGAAGGTGCTTCGAACCTGGGACCTTTGGCTGCTGAGCAGAATAGACCACGGGAATAGGATCTAAGTTGAACAAGATGCAGACAAAAACCCACAATGGAAGAGACCCAGAGGCAGTGAACAGCAGATGTTTCCACTTGTAGTTGCTGAAAAGGAGGAAAAAGGGAATGGATAAACTTTAGTAGAATTAGGTTAGAAAGTCTGTCAGGAGTAAATAGAGCAGCAGAATGTGGAGACCAGGGATTATTAAATATAGCTCTCCACTCACTTTGAAGATTTAATCCATTTTGTGCTCCTTCTGTGATGGCTGTCAGCATTTTGATGAATGAAAGATGTTACCCTCATTGTTCACACCCACCCTGTGCTTCAGCAGCAACATTTCCTCTGCTCTTTCCTGAGGAGCTACCTCAGAATCAGCCTTAGTACAGGAGCTGCAGCTCTGTCAATGTGCCTCCAATGTATTGTCAATCCCAGGAATGTCAAAAGCGTGACTTCCACTTCAAAAGGAAAACCCCAATGCCAATATCAACCGACGATACTCCAGAAAAGTGTATTTCTCTCTCTTTAGAGGATTAAATGTGTTTTTTTTATACTATCATGTATGTGATCTCAGAGAATGCAATTGCAGTGGACTAATCCCTGACAGTACGTGTTGTAGCTATAAAAAAGCCAATTATTCTTTGGACATTTTAAATAAGGACATAGTGTATAACAGTACAGAAGTAATGATGGACGACACAAGACCAGTATTAAAAGACTTGAATGTAATTTTTGATGCCTCATTTAAACAAGAACATTAATGCCACGAGAAAATTAAGCCTATATTCACCAGGATTGCACTGGAGAAGCCAAACAACAATGACATGAGGAGAATTTGGGACAAGTTAACTGAGAAAATTCAGAGAGTAAAATGATAAAACAGTTTAATAGAAAGAATTAGTGTCACAGAACTTATAGAATAGATAGAGGCCATTTGACCCATTGTTCTGCTGCTGACTCTTTGAAATAGGAATTGATGAATGAAGGACTGTTTGGGGGTATAGTGATTGGAACCAGGTGGATTGCGGTGACCATGAGATCGTTGATTGGGGTTGTTAAACCGGGCCAATCAGAAAGCCCTGGCCAACTCATAAACAGGGAATTTAGAATCTTCTCTGTTTAGGGAACTGACTTCAAGCTGGGTGGCCTTGGATTGTGGGAGAAAACCGGAGCACCCGGAGGATACACACAGACACGAAGAGAACGTGTAAGCTCCACACAGACAACTATCTGAGGCTGGAATTGAACCTGGCTCCCTGGTGCTGTGAGGCAACAGTGCTAAACAATGAGCCGCCATGCTATCCCTTGTCTTCTAAACTCTACACAGTATAGACCTAAACTGTTCAATCTTTCTTCATGAGACAAATCTCATATCTCTGGAATCATTCTGAATCTGCTCTGAACTACATCCAAAGCAATTACATCCGTCCTTACATAAGGGGACCAAAACAGTGTACAATAATCCAAATGGAGTCTCACTGATGCCTTGTACATTGTAGCTACACTTCCCTATTTTTATACTTAATTCCTTTTGCAATAAAGGCCAAGACTCAATTTGCCTTCTTTATTACCTGCTGTGCTGCCTACTATTTTTCTACAAGCAGCCAGATCACCCTGGTCAGAAGCACTCTGAAATTCACCCTACATAGACAATAAGTTACCTTTCTGTTCCTGTGATCAAAATAGATAACTTCACAGCCATCTACATTAAACTCCATCTGCCAAATTTTGGTCCATCACCGAAGCTATCCATATCCACTCGTAAACTTCTTGACATTAATGGTGTCAAGGGGTATGGGAAAAGAGTGAGAATATGGTGTTGAGGATCAGTCATGACTACTAAGAGATAACGGGAACTGCAGATGCTGGAGAATCCGAGATAACAAAGTGTGAGGCTGGATGAACACAGCAGGTCAAGCGGCATCTCAGGGGCACAAACGCTGACGTTTCGGGCCTAGACCTAGAGGCTCTGATGAAGGGTCTAGGCGCGAAACATCAGCGTTTGTGCTCCTGAGATGCCGCTTGGCCTGCTGTGTTCATCCAGCTCCACACTTTGTAATCTAGTCATGACTACTAACCTGGCTTAATGGGCCAAAGTTTGCTCCTATTCTCTATGTTCATATTCCTGCCCTTGACCCTAGGGGCCTA
Source organism: Stegostoma tigrinum (assembly GCF_030684315.1). NCBI lineage: Eukaryota > Metazoa > Chordata > Chondrichthyes > Orectolobiformes > Stegostomatidae > Stegostoma > Stegostoma tigrinum. The sequence goes on from NC_081391.1 coordinate 11,466,160, forward strand.
CTTAGTTTACAGTACAGGAAAACCACTACTGAATGTTAACCAGAAGAAGTCCTTCTCTTGTCAAGTTTATTACAAGATAACAATCATGTAGGAATTACATTAGTTTGTAGGCTTGTTCGCCAAGCTAGTGTGTTCAATTCCAGATGTTTCATCACCCTGCTAGAAAACATTGTCAGTGCGCCTCTGATGAAGCATTGGTGTTCTGACCCAATCATTATTTATATGCCTTGGTTTACCTTGGGGTGGGATAAATAACAAGTGGGACAGAACAGCAACGCTTCGCCAGCGGCGCACTGACGATGCTACCCAGCAGGGTGATGAAACGTCCGCAAACAAACACACTGGCTCGGCCTGCAAGTCTACATCCTCATCCTCAGCCCGAGGCTACAAATCTTCTCCAAAACTTTAAAGGAGTTACGTTAATAAGTTAGATATTGTTAATAGGATTGTAAGGATGTTCAGCAGACCAATATTCATACATTGAATTCGGCAAAATAAGGTTTTCAAAAATTAACAAAGTTATGTTGTAAACCTATAATTTAGCACAAACAGCAGTTTCCAACTGTCCTTCCTAGATCCTTTCACTGTCCAGAAACCAAACTTGTACTAGAAAAGACCACAACTTTTCTTTTTAAATCAATCTGTTCAGAAATTTTGTGACACATGAATTAAAGCAAAATTCTGCGGATGCTGGAATTCTGAAACAAGCACAGAGAATGTCGGAGAAACTCAGCAGGTCTGGCAGCAACTGTGGAGACAGAAACAGATACAATATGACTCTTCTTCAGAACTAACGTTTGGGGTAGTTGAGACTTTGAAGCCGGATCTTCTACCCCAGCGGTAGGAACACCACCACTGCGCCACAAGGGCTCTAAAGAATCCAGCTCGTTCCTTATTTAAAATAAACCCACAACCAAATTTACAAATCACCAAATAATAAATTACAACATTGCCCACCAGAGCAGAACCTAGCTCGTTTTTGTAAATTAGGCTCCAGCTCCTTTTTCTTAATTGATGTTGAGGCACACCCCTGGAGCAGATGTGACATGAACCTAAACCTTCTGGACCAAAAGCAGTGACATTACCATTGCACCATGTAAGCACCCACAGATCCAAGCTGTTGATGTTTCCTAAACATCCTGCTCAGAAACGTTATTACACACTTCTGGAGCAAATCAGACTTGAACCCTCATCTCCTGATTCAAGATAGAGGCACTATCACAGCAGCCCTGATCTTTTTTTTTAATCAAAATGTTTGGAGATGTCATTACACACCTCTAAAGGAAGTGCGACTTGAACCTAGGCCTTTTGGCTAAGAGGTAGGGACACAAGAGCCCAGACCCAACTCGTTTTTTAATTCAATTTTGAATTCAATAATTGTTATGACACACTTCTAGAGTGGGACTTGAAACAAGGCCTCCTGGCTCAGAAGTATGAGCACTATCACAGCACCACATTAGCCTTTTTCTAATCAATTTGCTCAAGGCTGTAATGATACACCTCTAGATCAGAGGTAGGGACACTATCTCTGTAGCATAGAGACCACAGCCCAGAGCCTAGCTCTTCTTTTTAAATCATGTATCTATTTTCCGAGTTGTTAAGACACATATCTGGAGAGTGGTACTTGAACCTGGGTGGCCTGGCTCAGAAGTAGGGACACTGTCACTGCAACTCAAGACCCCTCTGACCCATTTTGTTTTATTAACCTATTTTTCCTCATCAACATGTTCAGAGATGTTATTACGCACCTGTGGAGCAGGTAGGACTTGAACCCAGGCCTCTCAGTCCAGGGGTAGGGACACTAGCACAGCACCACAATTGCCCTTCCCTTCAATGAGCATCTCCTGCTCTCCATCAACCCTCTGGAACTATCGTACTTTATACCTTTAAAGGTAGGTCAAAAGATATTTCTAACACTGACAGAGAAGACACGGGATATACGTCTTCACTTTACGAGATCAGAAACTATTCTAATTTTTCTCCACCTGCATGTGTATGAGACCACCAGATTCAATGGACTTGCTGAATTAACTCTTTCAGAGCCATTAGATTATTCATCAAAAACAACTGATAGCACATTGTGGAGCTGGAGGGACACAGCAGGTCAGGCAGCATCAGAGGAGCAGGAAAACTGATGTTTCGAATCAGGACCTTACTTTAGAAATGGGAGAGGAGAAGGGGGCTCTGAAATAAATAGGGAGGCAGGAGTGGTGATAACAGGTAGATAGTGGAGCAGATAGGTGGGAGAGAAGACGGACAGGTCAAGGAGGCAGGGATAAAGCTAGTAAATGTGAGTGTAGCTAGGTGGTGTTAGGGATTGGTCAGTAAGGTGGGAGGAGCGGATAGGTGAGAGACAAGACGGACAGGTCAAGGAGGCGGGGTAAGGGGGGAGCTGGTCATGGGATGAGGTCAGAGGTGGGGAGATTTTGAAGCTAGTAAAGTCCACATTGAGACCTTTGGATTGTAGACATACAATGTTCTGCATGAGGAGCAGTTGAGGCAGAGTCACTGCACCTACGTATTACGGGAATCATGGAGATCAGTCTGAAGCTGAGTGCTACTACGGTGTGATTCATTTTGAATTACAGTGATCTATCACAGAAACAATAGTCCAAGTGACTTCCTCTGCAGTAAATGTCCACAGTTTAATGCACAAAAGGTGGCTGCCAATCATGTTACATGCGCAATAATGAGATCTTAACATATTCTTCAGCAATTAATGAGCTGCTTAAGCCAACATAAATGTTGAGAAATTGAATAATCCAACCTGGGAGTATTATAATTGTGGAAGAAAGTGTCTGAAAATTGTAACTTTATTTAATTAGATGCTGACAGATGGAAACATGCAAAATGATGGAGTGAGAAATGATTAATGCTAACTGTTCAATACATTTGCACCTGTCCATGCAGGTTTTTTGGAGTTTTTCACTAGACCTACAGTGAACAAGAGGACCAAAATTTACAGTATCCTCCTCAGAGCTTCTGTGTGAATCAGGCATGACTCCTTCAGCAACCCAACTGAAACACTGGTACGGAACAGTCCAGAGTCTAATCAAGGAAGTATCAGTTTAAAATGTTGGTTTGAATGTCAAATTAGAAAGTGAAATAAGGAGAGGCAAGAAAGATATCGGGTTGAAAAGGAGAGATAGATAATGGAGAATGATGAACCTCAGGCTCCACACACCTTCCTCTCAATAATGGCATACATACTGCTGCATAAAATTATTTTGATTTTAATCCATCTTGTTGTATACCATTTTCTCACTCCATACAATGTAACAGGAGTCAAATAAATAGAAGGTCAAACAGTAAGAACCTAAACAGAGGTAGGCGAATTAGCTAATAATTTTATCACTAGACTATTAATCCAGAGACAAAAACAAAAGCTACTGGAAAAGTTCCGAAGAAGGGTCAAAGTGCCATGCAGACACAAGGAGAATATGCAAACTCCACACAAACAGTGGCCCAAGTGTGGAATCAAACCTGGGTTCCTGGAGCTGTGAGGCAGCAGTGCTGACCAGAGTCACCTTTTCTCCCATCTGTTGATCCTTTTAGTCCAAAGGACTCTGTCTAACTTCTTGAAAATATTCAACGTTTTGGCTTCAATTGTTTTCCATTGCAAAGAATTCCACAGGCTTACTGCTCTAGGAATGAAGAAATTTCTCCTCATTCCAGTCCCAAATGGCCTTAACCTGTATCCTTAAACTACGACCCCTGGTTCTGGACTCCCTGGTTGTCAGGAACACCCTTTGTGCATTTACCCTTCCTCGTCCTGTTAGAAGTTTATAGGTTCCTATGAGATCCCTCTCGTTCTCTGAACCTCCAATGATTATAGACCGAATCAATGTAGTCAATCTTCATATATCATGCCATCCCAGGAATCATTCTGGTAATTTCCAGCATTTATTTATTTATTTTATTTTATATTGAGAGTGATGCCCACATCCCCGTGAGCACGGAAAACATGAGGCAAAAAGGCATGTAGCTTCAAAACTTGAAGCAAGTCGTAATTGGGCAATGTTGGAATGTTGTATGAGTTTAGCAACTTTAGCATGGTTTTACTTAACAGCACTTTCTTCCCTTACTCTTCTCTACTTTTCCTTATAGAGTTAGAATGTTGACAGCATTAATGATGCACTTTGTCCCAATCCACAACTTCACACATTGGGTGGGCTAATTGATTGGCAAATAAAAACAAAGTACAGATGCTGGAGATATGACATAAAAACAGAAAGTGCTGCAAAATCTCAACTGGTCTGGCAATATCTGTGCAATGAGTAGCAGGGTTAGCGTCTTGAGTCAAAATAGGTTTTCTGACAAAACGAGTTAAATCGAACTTGAAACGTTAACTCTTTTTCTTTCTTCACAGATGCTGTCAGACCTGCTGGGTTTCTCCAGCAAATTCCTATTTTAATTAAATAGATTGGCAGCTCTAGATAAATGTAGAAATTGCTGCAGAAACTCAGCAGTTCTGATAGCATCTGTGGAGTGAAAGCAGAGTTAACATTTTGAGTCCAGTGACCCTTCTTCAGTTCACAGTTCTGAGGTTTCTCCAGCAACTTCTGTTCGTTTTTCAGTTCTTTTGTTTTATTTTACTGCTTAGACATATATTTTTATTCAATCATACGATGCGCGAGTTGCTAGCTACACTAATATTTGTTACACATCCCTAATTGCCCTGGAGAAGTTGGTGGTGAACTGTTATCTTGAAACGCTGGAGTCCACAGCAGTTAGTGTTGTCAGGCTGAGGGTCTCAGGATGTTGGACCAGCAACAGAGAAACAACAGCGACATAGATAACAAAGTGTGGAGCTGGATGAACACAGCAGTCCAAGCAGCATCTCAGGAGTACAAAAGCTGACGTTTCAGGCCTAGACCCTTCATCAGAGAGGGGGATGGGGAGAGGGAACTGGAATAAAGAGGGAGAGAGGGGGAGGCGGATCGAAGATGGAGAGAAAACAACATAGGTAGAGAGGAGAGTATAGGTGAGGAGGTAGGGAGGGGATAGGTCAGTCCAGGGAAGATGGACAGGTCAAGGAGGCGGGATGAGGTGGTGGGTAGGAAATGGAGGTGCGGCTTGAGGTGGGAGGAAGGGATGGGTGAGAGGAAGAACAGGTTAGGGAGGCAGAGACAGGCTGGGCTGGTTTTGGGATGCGTTGGGGGGAGGGGACGAGCTGGGCTGGTTTTGTGATGCGGTGGGGAGGGGAAGAACTGGGCTGGTTTTGGGATGCAGTGGGGGAAGGGGAGATTTTGAAGCTTGTGAAGTCCACATTGATACCATTGGGCTGCAGGGTTCCCAAGCGGAATATGAGTTGCTGTTCCTGCAACCTTCGGGTGGCATCATTGTGGCACTGCAGGAGGCCCATGATGGACATGTCATCTGAGGAATGGGAGGGGGAGTTGAAATGGTTCGCGACTGGGAGGTGCAGTTGTTTATTGTGAACCGAGCGGAGGTGTTCTGCAAAGCGGGCCCCAAGCAATGGATACAATATACCACATTGGCAGATGTGCAGGTGAACAACAGCGACATACTTCTAACCCAGGATGGCTAGTGGCTTGGAGGGAAATTGGTGTGTTACCATGTATTCCCACGTAGAACATAGAACATAGAAAATTACAGCACAGTACAGGCCCTTCGGCCCTCGATGTTGTGCCGACCTGTCATACCAATCTGAAGCCCATCTAACCTACACTATTCCATGTACGTCCATATGCTTGACCAATGACGACTTAAATGTACTTAAAGTTGGCGAATCTACTACCGTTGCAGGCAAAGCATGGAATACTGTAGGATAGATGGGCTTCAGAATGGTATGACAGGTCGTCACAACATCGAGGGCCGAAGGGCCTGTACTGTGCTGTAATGTTCTATGTTCTATGTTCTACATGGGAATACATGGTAACACACCAATTTCCCTCCAAGCCACTAACCATCCTGGGTTAGAAGTATGTCGCCGTTGTTTCTCTGTTGCTGGTCCAATATCCTGAGACCCTCAGCCTGACAACACTAACTGCTGTGGACTCCAGTGTTTCAAGATAGCAGTTCACCACCAACTTCTCCAGGACAATTAGGGATGGAAACAAATATTAGTGTAGCTAGCAACTCGCGCATCGTATGACTGAATAAAAATATATGTCTAAGCAGTAAAATAAAACAAAAGAACTGAAAAACGAACAGAAGTTGCTGGAGAAACCTCAGAACTGAAAATTGAAGAAGGGTCACTGCACTCAAAATGTTAACTCCGCTTTCACTCCACAGATGCTATCAGGCCTGCTGAGTTTCTGCAGCAATTTCTACATTTATCTAGAGCTGCCAATCTATTTAATTAAAATAGGAATTTGCTGGAGAAACCCAGCAGGTCTGACAGCATCTGTGAAGAAAGAAAAAGAGTTAACATTTCAAAATTGATTTAACTCTTTTTGTCAGAAAACTTATTTTGACTCAAGACGCTAACCCTGCTACTCATTGCACAGATATTGCCAGACCAGTTGAGATTTTGCAGCACTTTCTGTTTTTATGTCATATCTCCAGCATCTGTACTTTGTTTTTATTTGCCAATCAATTAGCCCACCCAATGTGTGTGAAGTTGTAACCATACACATACTACTCTCTGAGTAAAGAAACTACCTCTGACGTCTGTCCTGTATCTTTCACCCCTCAATTTAGAGCTATGCCCCCTTGTGCTCGCCGTCACCATCCTAGGAAAAAGGCTCTCCCTATCCATCCTATCTAACCCTCTGATTATCTTATATGTCTCAATTAAGACACCTCTCAACCTTCTTCTCTCCAATGAAAACAGCTTCAAGTCTCTCAGCCTTTCCTCGTAAGACCTTCCCTCCATACCAGGCAACATCCTAGTAAATCTCCTCTGCACCCTTTCCAAAGCTTCCAAATCCTTCTTACAATGCGGTGACCAGAACTGTACACAATACTCCAAGTGTGGCCGCACGAGAGTTTTGTACAGCTGCAGCATAACCTCATTGTTCCGGAACTCGAACCCTCTATTAATGAAAGCTAAAACACTGTTGCCTTGCGAGTTTTGAGAAGATTTGTAGCTCAGGTTGAGGTTCTGGATGTGAGATTGCTCTCTGAGCTGGAAGGTTCGTTTTCAGACATTTCGTCACCATTCTAGGTAACATCATCAGTGAGCCTCTGACGAAGCGCTGGTGTTATGTCCCACTTTCTATTTATCTGTTTAGGTTTCCTTGGGTTGGTGATGTCATTTCCTGCGTTGGTGATGTCCCCAACGCAGGAAATGACCTGCCTGCCCTGGTCGACCCATTGTCTCAGCCTGTTCCTGCCCCACCGAACTCATCTCAACCTATCTGGACTCCATTTTCTCCCCTTTGGTCCAGGAACTCCCTACCTACGTCCGTGACACCACCCACGCCCTCCACCTCCTCCAGAACTTCCAATTCCCTGGCGCCCAACACCTCATTTTCACCATGGACGTCCAGTCCCTATACACCTGTATTCCGCATGCAGACGGCCTCAAGGCCCTCCGCTTCTTCCTGTCCCACAGGCCCGACCAGTCCCCCTCCACCGACACCCTCATCCGCCTAGCCGAATTCGTCCTCACCCTCAACAACTTCTCTTTCGATTCCTCCCACTTCCTACAGACTAAGGGGGTGGCCATGGGCACCCACATGGGCCCCAGCTATGCCTGCCTCTTTGTAGGTTACGTGGAACAGTCCCTCTTCTGCACCTACACAGGCTCCAAACCCTACCTCTTCCTCCGTTACATTGATGACTATATCGGCGCCGCCTCTTGCTCCCCAGAGGAGCTCGAACAGTTCATCCACTTCACCAACACCTTCCACCCCAACCTTCAGTTCACCTGGGCCATCTCCAGCACATCCCTCACCTTCCTGGACCTCTCAGTCTCCATCTCAGGCAACCAGCTTGTAACTGATGTCCATTTCAAGCCTACCGACTCCCACAGCTACCTAGAATACACCTCCTCCCACCCACCCTCCTGCAAAAATTCCATCCCCTATTCCCAATTCCTCCGCCTCCGCCGCATCTGCTCCCACGATGAGGCATTCCACTCCCGCACATTCCAGATGGCCAAGTTCTTCAAGGACCGCAACTTTCCCCCCACAGTGGTCGAGAACGCCCTTGACCGCATTTCCCGCAACACATCCCTCACACCCCGCCCCCGCCACAACCGCCCAAAGAGGATCTCCCTTGTTCTCACACACCACCCCACCAACCTCCGGATACAACGCATCACCCTCCGACACTTCCGCCACCTACAATCCGACCCCACCACCCAAGACATTTTTCCATCCCCACCATTGCCTGCTTTCTGGAGAGAACAGTCTCTCTGTGACTCCCTTGTTCGCTCCACACTGCCCTCCAACCCTACCACACCCAGCACCTTCCCCTGCAACAGCAGGAAATGCTACACTTGCCCCCACACCTCCTCCCTCACCCCTATCCCAGGCCCCAAGATGATATTCCACATTAAGCAGACGTTCACCTGCACATCTGCCAATGTGGTATACTGCATCCATTGTACCCGGTGTGGCCTCCTCTACATTGGGGAAACCAAGCGAAGGCTTGGGGACCGCTTTGCAGAACACCTCCGCTCGGTTCGCAATAAACAACTGCACCTCCTAGTCACAAACCATTTCCACTCCTCTTCCCATTCTTTAGATGACATGTCCATCATGGGCCTCCTGCACTGCCACAATGATGCCACCCGAAGGTTGCAGGAACAGCAACTCATATTCCGCTTGGGAACCCTGCAGCCCAATGGTATCAATGTGGACTTCACAAGCTTCAAAATCTCCCCTTCCCCCACCGCATCCCAAAACCAGCCCAGTTTGTCCCTCCCCCCACTGCACCACACAACCAACCCAGCTCTTCCCCTCCACCCAATGTATCCCAAAACCAGTCCAACCTGTCTCTGCCTTCCTAACCTGTTCTTCCTCTCACCCATCCCTTCCTCCCACCCCAAGCCGCACATCCATCTCCTACCTACTAATCTCATCCCGCCTCCTTGACCTGTCCGTCTTCCCTGGACTGACCTATCCCCTCCCTACCTCCCCACCTATACTCTCCTCTCCACCTATCTTCTTTTCTCTCCATCTTCGGTCTGCCTCCCTCCCCTCCCTATTTATTCCAGAACCCTCACCCCATCCCCCTCTCTGATGAAGGGTCTAGGCCCGAAACGTCAGCTTTTGTGCTCCTGAGATGCTGCTTGGCCTGCTGTGTTCATCCAGCCTCACATTTTATTATATTGTATTCTCCAGCATCTGCAGTTCCCATTATCACTCATACATAACACCAGTGCTTTGTCGGAGGCTCACTGATGATGTTACCTAGAATGGTGACGAAACATCTGAAAACGAACCTTCCAGCTCAGTGAGCAAACTCACATCCAGACACTGTTGCCTTCTTAACAGCCATGTCAACCTGGGTGGAAACTTTCAAGGATCTTGTACATGGACACCGAGATATCTCTGCTCATCTACACTACTAAGAATCTTACCATTAGCCCAGTACTTTGCATTCCGGTTACTCCTACCAAAGTGCATCACCTCACACTTGTCCGCATTAAACTCCATTTGCCACCTCTCAGCCCAGCTCTGCAGCTTATCTATATCTCTCTGCAACCTACAGCATTCTTCGTCACTGTCCACAACTCTACCGACCTTCATGTCGTCTGCAAATTTACTAACCCATCCTTCTACACCCTCATCCAGGTCGTTTATAAAAATAACGAACAGCAGTGGGCCCAACACCGACCCTTGCGGTACACCATTAGTCACTGGACTCCAGGATGAACATTTCCCATCAACTACCACCCTCTGTCTTCTTTCAGCAAGCCAATTTCCGATCCAAACTGCTATATCTCCCACAATTCCATTCCTCCGCATTTTGTACAATGGCCTACTGTGGGGAACCTTATCGAACGCCTTGCTGAAATCCATATACACCACATCAACCGGTTTACTCTCATCTACCTGTTTGGTCACCTTCTCAAAGAATTCAGTAAGGTTTGTGAGGCACGACCTACCCTTCACAAAACCGTGCTGACTCTATGTATTTGGTGTTCTTTGCCTTTCTCAGTGATAGAGGTCATAGGTCAAGGAAGCTTGGTGAGTTACTGCAGTGCATTTTGTGGTTGATACATACTACTAACAGTGCGCTAGGTTGGAATCAGCGTTTAAGTGGTGGGTGGGCTGTCAATCAAGTAGGCTGCTTAGTTCTGGATGTTAACAAGCTTGTTGGTGTTGGCGTTGCTCTTATCGCAGCAAGCAGAGAGTATGCAATCACACAGCTGACTTGTGCCTTGTAGATCATAGGCCTTGATGACTTTGGGGAGTCAGATGAACTCTCAGTCTCTGATCTGCTTTACAGTCCCACCTGTTTATGTTGTTACCTGAGCCCAGGGAACTTTTGCCAACTGTTTATTTGTTGAATTCAAATTCCACCAACTCCCGCATTTGAACCTAGTCACCCACAGAATTAGTCTGGAATACCAGCCCATTGACATTAACTCTTCACAACCAGCTGCCAGTTTTCTCATGAGTATTGCATCCAGCAGTGATCTGAAAATTAAGCTTTCATTCCTGGACAACCATTCACCTGAAGACAAGGAACCTCTTCTGTTATCATTGCCTATAGCAAAATTGCAGTTTGTGTGCCCATTGTCTGAAGAACAGCCATCATGTCTCATCATCCATTCAGGAAATTCAGACCGTTCTCATTTTGACCATAATTGTCAGACCAAGAAATATTGATCTGTTCTACTTCTGTGGCTCCTGAAGTTGCATGTGAAAATTAGACACCACTGAAGTGAAATTGAGGCACTATTGTGCGATAGACTCATGTTCACTTGGCATTGGATAGAGACATCAGTCAAAGTTTTTTATATTTATTCACAGGATGAGGGCCAGCCAATTGCCACCTGTTCCAGCGGGCAATTAGGAGTCAACCACATTGTTCTGGGTCTGGAGTCAGATCTAAGCCAGACCAGGTAAGGACCTTAAGGGGAGGCGATGGCCAACTGGTATTATGGCTGGACGGTTAATCCAGAGACTCAGATAACATTCTGGGGACCCAGGTTTGAATCCTTCCACAGCAGATGGTGGAATTTGGTGGCATGGTGGCTCAGTAGTTAGCACTGCTGCCTCACAGCACCAGTGACCTGGGTTCAATTCCACCCTTAGGCATCGGTCTTGTGGAGTTTGCACATTCTCCTCATGTCTGTGTGGGTTTCTGGTTTCTTCCCACAGTCCAAAGATGAGCAGGCTAGGGTGGATTGGCCATGCTAAATTGCCCATAGTGTCCAGGGATGTGTAGATTAGGTGGGTTATAGGGGAATGGCTCTGGGTGGGATGCTCTGAGGGTTGGTGTGGACTTGTTGCGCCAAAGGGCCTGTTTCCACACTGTAGGGATTCTATTAAGACACCAGTTTGCTTTCTTAAAGAACATTTGGAAACCAGATGGGTTTTTCCTGACAATCAATAATGGATTCATGGCTATCAATGGACTCTTAATTTCAGATCACTTTTTAAATAGAATTTAAATTCCACCATCTATCACAATGGGATTCAAATCCATGTCCCCAGAACATGACATAGTGTCTCTGGAATTAATAGTCCAGCAATAATACCACTGGGCCATCACCGCCCCTTAAATCTGTGACAAAAAGGGCCATAGTACCTAACACAGCCAGAGAGAGTAAGAGAAAGAAAGAGAGAGAGAGAGAGCAAGAGTTCAAAGACAGGGAGAGAGACAGAAACAGAGGCAGAGAAAGAGAAGACTTTAGCAACTTTAGCTCCTCGGTAGTGTCGTGGGTATTATCCTCGCCTGTCTATGAATGTTGCAGTGGAGATGATAGGGCAATATGTTCTCCAAGATGAAGAGATGGTTATCAGATAACGTTTAAAAAGTGAAATGGGCAAAGGAAAGATCACATCTCCCAAACACTAAAATTTAATTAAACAGCAATCATGCAAATAAGAAAAAGGAAATTCAATCCAGGGAAAGCGATATGCAAGTAGGTTGTCACGAATAATTAATTATCCTGGAAGGCAAAGCACAAGAACATTTGGCAAAGTGTAAGCGTGGGAGACAGCAGCAAGTGCCTTTGGACATTTTGCAATCTTAAATGCATTGCTGTTGTAGAAACAGGGCAGGGAATTAATGGAAAGATCTATAGCTAAAAATCTTTTATTGCTTAGTTTCATCTACCTTTCATCTACTTGATGATTACACAGGTAGACAGCTCAAAAATGATCAGCACGTTCATCCAACAAGTCTTGATTCTCGAAATGATGAACGTCAGTGATAGCAAGTAGATTATCTGTTTCACAGCTATCCCATGTGGTCAGCAGTATCACATCAAATGTAATTAGGGCTAGTTCCTCTGAATGCTCAAAAGGTCAGAAAGACATCACTCAATCCCCTCAGATAGCAATTTTCATCTTTCACTCCATGCAGTTTCACTGAGGTGAGCACCCACTTATGGTAACTGAATGGTGCAAAGGTTGTACAGAGTGAGACAACTCCTACCGGGAGAGGATCCGATCTTCTTCATGTCTTATTGCTTCACAGTTAGCAGCAAGAGAGGAACTCACAGAATACAGAAGAGTGCAGCACAGGAACGAGCCCTTTGGCCCGCGACATTGTGTCGAACATGATGCCAAATTAAACTAATTCCTTCTCCCTGCCCTTGATCCATATCTCTCCATTCCTTGCATATTCATGTGCTTATCTAAAATTCCCTTAAATGCCCTCCATCTTATCTGCCTCCGCCACCACCCCTGGCAGCGCATTCCAGACTCTTACCACTCTCTGTGTAACAAACGTGCTCCTCACATCCCCTTTGAACTTTCCTCTTCCCACTTTAAATGCATATTCCCTAGAATTAGACATTTCAACTCTGGGAAAAAGATTCTCACAGTCAACCCTGAGTATGCATCTCAGAATCTTATAGACTTCAATTCAGTCTCCTCTCAGCCTCCGACAGCCAGAGAAAACAACGTAAGTTTTTCTGTTCTCTCTTTATAGCTCATACCCTCTAATCCAGGCAGCATCCTGGTAAACCTCTTCTGTACCATCTACAAAGTGTCCACATCTTTCCTGTAACGTGGTGACCAGAGTTGAACACAATACTCTAAGTGTGGCCTAACCAGTCTCATAAAGCTGCATGTCCCTCAGTCAGGATCAAACGAGGATCCTGACTTTGACAAAAATGTGACAGGCTGAAATTTTTGGCTGCAAAGGATGGGGGTGCGTTGGAAGCCAACCCTGCAGACGCATTTCAGGAAGGCCATGTTGGATAACTCTGCCCCGGACTCGAGAGGAAATCCTGCTCTGAGGAGCTGCTGATTTGCCAGCGGCTGTTTCACTCCCAACAGCGCCAGAGCTGAGTGGCAGACACTGCACGACAGCAGGAAGGAGCTGAGGAGGAGCATAGCTGCCACAGAAAAGTAATTCTCTGGGTTTTAATTAGCTAGGGATACTTGATCCCAGGGATGAAAGAGGGGTAACTGGAGGTGGGGGAGGTTAGGCAGACCTGCAAACGGGACGGTACACTGGCACCTTGTGGCAGTGGGGGCTGGTTGTTTCCATTGTACATAGCACTCTCCAAAACAAGTGCCTGCTTTTTTCCCATCTTCCTTCACATAGACATTTTACAATGTGCTTCTCAGACTCCCATCTGACTGCCCATGCCAGCCATATTTTGGCATGACAGCGTATTACCATGGTCAATTTGCCTTTTAGTAATTGACACTTAATTATTTATTGACATCTGTTGGTTGGGATGTAGATTCCAGCATCTACCCACCTTGCATATTCTGTGCGTAAACTCAGTGAGGAAGTGCACCACCAATAGGTCTGGGCAAGTATATCCAGTCCAATCATTCAGTTAAGTGGCTCATTTTGTCTGCTTTCAAAAACAGTCATATCAGAAAATACTAGCAGATTGAAAGGTGGGACTTTATCAAAGACTGCAGAATTGGTAAAGAGCATAAGAAAATAATTTCTTGCACGGCCAGAAACCAAAGAAGGAAGACAAACACAAATAATACAAAAGATATCGATCAAGGTTTACTTCCAATTTGAGTGAAGAGTGTTCAAATGCATGCAGTGGAATTACGAACTGCTAAGTCTTCAGCTCGACACATAAGGAGACAGAAGAAAAACTTGAGCAAACCTGCTGGTTCTTCCTGTTTGATCGTGGAAATGTTCTGAAATCTATTACACAGCTGTCATTCAGCAATTGAAGAAAATGCTTTGTACTCTCCATATCAGTTTGAGTAGTTATTGTCCACAGCCTACAACTAGTAGCAAGGTTATAAAAGTAAGATGCAAAATTGGAGACTTATTTCACTTCTAATATCATTCATCTGTGTCCATACCAAGTTCAGCTCAACGTAGACTGACTTTTCAACACTGCCAACTTTATGCTTGGTTACCAGTTAAAAAATTTGCCATTATGGTTAAAAGGTTCAGCATTATGACAACCAGATTATAAGAGGAATATGACAGCACTGGAGACCGTCCAGAGGAGATTTACCAGGATGGTGCCTAGAACAGAGTGTTTCAGTTATGAAGAGAGATTGGATCGGTGGAGTTGTTTTCCTTGGAGCAAAAGAGACTGAGGGAGGAATGTGATTGAGATGTATGAAATTATGAGGGGCATAGACAAGGAAGAACATTTCCTCACAGTGGAGAGGTCTATGACCAGGGGTATAGATTTCAGATAAGGAGCAGAAGGTTGACAGGGCATGTGAAGAACAATTTTGCACCCAGATAGTGGTGGGAGTCTGTAAGATTGGTAGAAGCAGAAACCTTCATGACATTTAACAAGTATTTTAGATGTGCACTGACAATGCCAAGGCATACAATGCTATAGGTCATGTGCTAGAAAATGGGATTAGAACACTTCAGTTGTTGTTTTTGACCAGGGCAGTCTTGATGGGTGTGAAGAGCCTTTTCCTATGAGGTGGACCTATATCACTCAATGACTCCAAATCTAATATTCAATTGTTCTGTATTTGAACAGGTGAGTATGTTGACTGATCCATGTTCACTGTGCTTCATTGACTAGGCCTGGAAATGGTCTCAGACTGGAGGAGGAGCTGGAAGCTAGAGTTAGAAGCATGGAGCACACATTTTAAAGTTCTGTGAGTAAATTAGTTGCACCTATAGAAAGTAATGTGATCTTTACATAGATTCAAGATATGAAATATACAACACTTGGCCTGCTGAAAAGCAAGGTGCCCACACTACCTAAATGCCTGGCCTTGCGGTCAGTGCTAACTGCAAGCTAAGAACACTTTTTTCCTCCTAAACTCTCCAAAAGTTGTAACCCATCCAAAACATAAACAGAGCTCCCATTTCAGGAGGCTACACCTCTAACCGCTATCCTATGTTCCTGGGAATGTTACTAGAACAAAAAATGGAAAATGATCTCAACAGGCCTGGCAGCACCTGTGGAGAGAGAAACAGATTTTTTTCTTTTATTCATTCACGGGATAAGGACCTCATTGGCCAAGAATCAATTCTTGCCCATCCCTAATTGCCCAGAGGGTAGTTAAGAGTCAACCACATTGCTGTGAATCTGGAGTCACATGTACGCCAGACCAGGTAAGGATGCCAGTTTCCTTCCCTAAAGGGCATTAGTGAACCACATGGGTTTTTCCCAACAATCAACAATGGATTTACAGTCACATTAAAATCTTAATTCCAGGTACTTTATTGAATTCAAATTGGCCTACAGTGATATAGCAGGAGGTTTAGCACATTGAGAATTGATCTAATTAAAATATGCAGTATTCTGAAAAAGTTTGATAGGGCAGACACAGGTTGTTTCCCCATGGCTACAGACATAGAGATGTAGTGCATAGAAACAGACGCTTCGGTTCAATTCATCCACGACGACCAGGTATCCTAAATGAAACTGGTCCCATTGGCCAGCATTTGACCCATTTGTCTCTAAAGCCTTTCCTATTCATGTACCCATCCAGATCCTTCTTAAATATAGTTGTACCAGGCTCCAATACTTCCTCTGGCAGCTCATTTCATACACGCACCACCAACTGCATGAAAAAGTTGCCCTTTAGGTCCCTTTTAAATCTTTCCCTTCTCACCTTAAATCTAAACCCTCTAGATTTGGATTCCCCTACCCTAGATAAATGACCTTGGCTAGTCAGCTTATCCACGCTCCTCATGATTTCATAAATTTCTTTAAGGTTACCACTCAACCTCTGATGCTCCAGCCTATTCAGCGTCTCCCTTCAGGTCAACACCTCCAACTCTGGCAATAATGTTGTAAAGCTTTTCTGAATCTTTTCAAGTTTTACAACATTCTTCCAAAATTGAACACAGTATGACTCTATGATTCTAATGGAGTTTTTGAGTGTTTAAGGACTAAGCATTAAAGCAATAGCAAGGAAAAAGTAATTTGATATAAAAGATAAGCCATGATATTAAAGACTGCCCAACCAGAGTTGTGAGCATATGGCCGACATTTGCTCATTCTTCTTCTGTTCTTAAATTTCGTATAGCACTTATCATGTTTCTTTCAACATGCACATATTCCAAAGGTGACTTTCTGAACTTCACTCAGTTTCTGATCAGATCTGAACTGGCTCTCCCTGAATCCCCTCACTACACACCCCCAGTGTTGGAGTCAAAAATGATGGTGCCATCCAATGTTCTTTCTCAGAGCAATCTTCACCAGCTTGACTGCTACTTACTTCCCATAATCTAAAGCAGGTCAACTGAGGTGCCTTCATCTCAGCTAGCTCCAAATCAATGCCGTATTTGGTCTACAGCAGTGCTGCCCAAGCAAGCAGTGAACCGTAGAGCATAAATGTATTTAAAACCATGATAAATATACTTGACATTCATTTCACCATAGATTATTTAGAATTCAAATGTAAGACACTACTTCAAGATTAAAACAGTAACCCAGCAGCCTTAGTTCAGTGGGCAACATTCTAGTCTCTCAGTCAAAAGGATTTGGGTTCATATCTCACACCAAAGCTTAAGCACTAAGTTAATGCTGGCATTATGGCCCTGTACGGACCCAAACGGCGAAACCAATAATATTCAGAAATTAATGTACATGACCCCCATTTTGAAGTACACAAAATGATGGCAAATGCTATCTTCCTGGCCCTACAGTCATCCCTGGAACATCTGGACAATAAAGTTCCACCTTCAGCTCCATCTTCAACATCATCATTCCAAACAAATACATTCCCTAGCTCCAGGACATAGGTCTCTGCCCCCCTCCCATAACTGGGTTCTCGATTTCCTGACTTGCAGGCCACAGTCAGTAAGGATAGGCAACACCTCCTGCAATATAATCCTCAACATCAGTGCCCTGCAAGGATGCATACTCAGGCCCCTCCTATACTCCTTATACAGACGCAACTGTGTGGCCAAATTCCATACCAACTCCATTTACAAGTTCGCTGACAACATCACCCTTGTAGATCGGATCTCAAACAACAATGAAATGGAGTGCAGGAAAGAGATTGGGTGCTTAATGGCATGGTGTAAAAACAACAATGTCTCTATCAGCCTCAGCAAAATGAAGAAGCTAGTCATTGAATTCAAGAAGCAAAGTGGAGGGCATGCCTCTGTCTGTATCAATGGTGCTGAGCTGGAGAGAGTTGAAAGCACCAAGTTCCTGGGGGTAACAAATGCTAACAATCTGTCCTGGTCCACCCACTTTGATGCTACGGTGATGAGAGCGCAACAATGCCTCTACTTCCTCAGGAAGCTAAGGAAATTCAGTATGTCCATAAAGAGTTTTACAAATTTTTATACATGCACCACAGAAAGCATCCTATTTGGATGCATTACATTTTGGTATGGCAACTGCTTCTCCCAAGACCATAAGAAATTACAGAGAGTTATGAACACAACCCAGTCTATCATGCAAACCAGCCTCCCATCCATTGACTCCATCTACACCTTCTCTGCCTCAGGAAAGCAGCCAACATAATCAAAGACCCTTCCCACCACAGTTATACTCTCTTCCACCCTGTTCCATCATGCAGATGATATAGAAGCTTGTTTACACATACAAATAGATTCAAGAACAGCTTCTTATCAGACTTCTGAATGGACCTCTTTAATGTTAATATTGATCTTTCTCTGCATCTTTTCAGCAGCTATAACACTGTATCCTGCGCTCTATCCTGTCACCCTGCTGTACTTTTATAGTACAATCTGCCTGTAAAGCTCCTAAGACAACACTGTTTGTTCACTGTACCCCAGTACACATGCCAGTAATAAAACAAATGGAATCAAATCAAACAAGGTTGATTCGTATGTATCAATCTCAGCTTTACTGGTTTGCCCTTCTAAGGAGGAAACATTGCAGTGTCTTCGATCTCTTTCGAATGAGACATTTAATGAAATTTTCCTGCCTGAATAAATGTTAAAAAATCCCTCGTAGCTTTTTAAGAACAGAGGAATTATCCCAGGCCAAAATTTATCACTTATCACCCAAAGTGACCGAAATGGCAAACTGAAGCCACCCACAGGCCTTCTGTTTTAGGGATGAACATGCAACCAACTGTACATAGCTGTCAATGCAACCTGTTTATTTGAGACCACTTTGTGAAAATCAGATTCAAAGGCTCACATTTGCAGAGAACTAAACCTCAGCAATCCAAAAATTCGAACAGCTGTCACAGCTGGCCGTCAGCGGGGAGCAGTCTCGCCTCTGTGTCAGATGGTCAGAGATTCATAATCCCATCCTGGAAGATATGTGCACACAATCCAAGCTGACAGTCCGGTGCATCACTGGGGCTGGAGCGTTGCTTTAAAGTCTTTCAATCAAACCTTCCCCTGAGGAAGCTGAGAAAGTGGTTAAGAAAGCATACAGGATCACAGCACAGTGATGTAGAATGCAGAAGCAAAGAATTAATGACGGACGTTTCTGAAACACCAGTTCAACATCAAACGTGCCCATTTCTAAGGACCAAGTCCTAAGGATGTGAAGGCTTTCGATAGAATGAAGGACAAGTTCAGGAGAATCATTCCACAGGAGATGCATTGGACTCAAAATGTTAACTTTGTTTCTCTCTCCACAGACCTGCTGGGTTTCTCCAGCGTGTTGTATTTTCATTTCAACCCTCCAATATCTATTGCATTTTGCTTTAATTTGAGGTACAGAAGAAAGTTTCCAGCAATCAAGAAATTCAGTTGTAGAGGCCTGTAACAAGATCTGTAGACTGTTAAATGTTAAAGACATCAAGGGATGTGGAGATAATGAGGAAAGACGATGCTGAGGTACATAAGCTATGCTCTAGTTTTATGGTGGAGCAGTCTCAAGGAGCCAAGTGGCCTACTCCTATTCCTATTTCCTATGTCATGTGGATAGATTGGAGAAGTTGGGAAGTTAATCCCTGAAGAAAGTAAGGCCACGTAGACATTTAATTGTGGTCTTTAAAAACATAAGCAGTATTGTCAGGGTAGGTAGGGAGATGCAGTCCCCATTAGCAGAAGAGTCAGGAACTAGAGGACATTATTTCAGATGACAAGCAGATTTACTTTGCTCCACTCCCTCACCCATTCCTTGTCGGCCTGCAAGTTATTTTTCTTCAGATATTCAGCCAATTCCCTTTAAATGTCTCAGTTGAATTTGTCCGTGCCACAACTGTTGGGAATGCATTCCAGAATCTAAACATTCTGTGTGGAAAATGTTTTCCTTGTGTTACCTTGGGTTCTGTAGCATTTTCAGAGAGCTGGTGAAGACACAAAGTCCTCCTTCTGTGCTGTGAGCATTCCACAACTGTATAAGTGGGTTCACAGTTTTTTGTAAGTAATGCAACTGGAAGGAAACATATTCGGTAGTGTGTTATGTCAGTGGACAGTTAAAACCAAATCCCTTTAACCCTGTTCCCACATAGGAGTGAGTGACCCAGATTGGATCATGGAAAGACCTTTTGCCTCAGTGCCTTTGTTCTCAGATAGGGCCATGGAATATGTACAACTCAGACAGAAGCTCAATACAAAGCTTCAAAAGGACTTGAACTGAAAATTAAAAGTCAGCTCATGCATTTAGTAGGTAATTAAACTTGATTTTTTCTATCTCCAGGTGCATGAGCTGACTCGGAGCTTCTCGCTCTATAAATCCTGATATCAATCTCGCTCACTTCAAGTCATGCTAAAGCCAAACTCAAAACAGTAAGTGGCGGGGGAGGAGGTTTAAAAAACCTTGACAGAACTTGCCAACGAATGTCAATGAGGAATCTATCTGAGAAAAGCAGTAGCATTAATGCAAAGGAATCACGACAGCAGGGTTTGCAAGGGATGTTTTATAATTGGGGTAGGGACGAGGTCAAATGGCCTCCTTGTTAACTAATGTCAGTAAAACAAGATGATGCTTGCTTCTGTCAAGAATCGACCTGTAAAGTCACTTGAGGAGGCTCTTGTTCCTGCAGCTACCACAGGGATCAGGCTGACTAGGAGATACTTCCAAAGGTATTTTCTAAGGAATTAACAGTTGGTAATAAGTCTGTTTGCAACCCTTATCAGCAAGGCCTGAAGTGGAATTTGGCTGTGTGACCAAAAGCTTGGGACACTAGCCCTACACCATGCAGTCTTAATCTGCAATATAGTGTTTCTACTACCAAGATGACAAGAAGCAATAAGAATGGGAGGTGAAACAAGTCAAGAAATCATTGTGAAGTAATGACACATTTGAAGAAAATGAGGGAGCTAAAGAAAGAAAGAATTATCTTTGCATCCTTAACACATCCCAAAATATCACTCCTGAAGTGCAAGTACTATATTGCTGCACTGTTTTGCAAGCAATTTAGCACAAGATGGTCACAGGAGCTAATCTGTTTTCGTGGTAGTAAACGTTGGCTAGCACTTGTTCTTATAGAGTCATAGAGTTATATAGCACAGACAGCGATATAAAGAATGCAAAACAAACACAAACATATGACCTTCCATAATACAAGAAATTTACAATTGTTCAAGTGCAGTCACTGTTATATTGCATAAAGTACAGCAGCTAGTTTCCACTATGCAAGCTCTCTACAGTAATAATTGGCTAATCTTTCTTGGTGATGATAATTGAGAGATAAAAATTGGTTAAGATACTGGAGAAATCTACCTTGCTCATTTTTGAAGCAATGCTTTGGGACTTTGCACGTGCATCTGAGAGTGAAGACAGGCTGCCAGTTTTCTCATCGGAAAGACGACATCGTGACGGTGTGACACACCCTCAGGATTGTATTGGTGTGTCAGCCTTAGAATCAGAGATTGGCTACTATGGGCTTTTCACCAACTGCTCCCTGTTTCATTTCTAGCCTCCCGAGCAAGCAGCTCAAGCCTTACAACTGCCGCTTCGACAATGCAGCAATACCCTCAGTACTACAGCGAAGGCCACACATTCAAAATTTAGGGAGAAAATAGAACAGGAGATAGTTTGAGTTACTGCAAGTGAACACAATCAAGGTACCATAAGGAACAGCTGTTATAAAGAACTGTGTTATTATATGAGATTGTGAGCAGTATTGAATGGAGACAACAGGTCTTGCCCATCATCTGCTAAGCTGGAGAAAGCACAGTATCATCTCTTTTTCAGGTAGGCCCTCCACATCACATGCCAGTCAGTCCAGCATTAAACTGGGCAGCAGCGGGCCTTCTCAAAATCAAGGATCCCAGGAAAGGAGTCCCACTTACTAAAGGATGCTGGCTAATGTGAGGCTGACAGCTCAGCTTTGCTCAGCAGTGCCACCTGGGGTGGTGTGGGACAGTTACCAGTACTGCATCCACCTGAGGCTAAGGGTGGCTGATGGACCCAGACGACAGGAGGGTGCCTCAGGAGAAGGGACAAAGATGGCCAACTGCAACAGCAAGAATTATCTTTGCATCCTCAACAAAATAGAAATTGCTGTTGAAACTCAGCGGATCTGGCAGCGTCTATAGAGAGGGAAACAGTTTATATTCTGAGTCGTGTGGCCCTTCTTCAGAACTAGGAAGGGTCACTGGACTCAAAATGTTAACTTTGCTTTGGTTCCACAGGTGCTGCCAGACCTGTTAAGTTTCAACAGCAATTTCTGTTTTGTTTCAGATTGCCAGCATCCGTAGTTCTTTGTTGCATTTCAGCAAGGACTGAGAGTTGGACCTCAGCTGCCTTCTGCACTTTCCAAATCCAGCCCCTTTACAGTTACCCCTGAATTTCCTACTGGAATCGCATCAGACTGAAGAGATTTCTCAATTCATCATGTCCACATTGTCAAAGCCCTCCAATTAATTCCACACCCTCTGCCTCTTCCTCCTAGCCCTGAAAAAGTTTGCTTTTTTAAAAATATTATCCAATTTCCTTTTGCAGGCAACAAGAAATCTGCTTTTATTGTCCTTTCAGGCAGCACATTCTAATTGCCTGAAAGGACAATATTCTCCAAATTCTAACAAACGACTATGTTTTTAAAAATTCTCTTCATCTCACCTCTGTTTCTTTATCAATTGTCTCAAATCTCTGTCCTCTGGTTATTGACCTTCCTGCCCATATGAAAAGTTTCTTCCTATATATACTCAAGCAAAACTCTTCAAAACTTTGAAGGTTGAAGCCATATAAAGAATCCCCACAGGGGAAAATTGCGGTTGAAAAATTCCTACACATCAGAGCAGCCTACAAGGTTGATCCCCACCCTGTGCCCAATAAAATCCATGCCCCACTCATCCTGTGAAGTTATGTTAATTATGAATAAGATGTAAATGGTGTTTCAATAAAAAAGGCACTCGAGATATTAAAAACAGCGCTAAAGTGCAATAAAGATGTGAAGTTTTAACCTCAATAACTAAATGGGCTCGTGATCTAATTGAATCACTGAGCAGACCCGAGGGGCAGAATGGCCTACTTGTTACCCTAATGTTGCTTCATCACCATGATACCACAAGCAGGGGATTGGATTGCTTTTTGTACTGAAGAATATTTTCTTATAGGGCATGTTAGCAAACAGAATCTGCCTTTTATTGTTCACCAGGAATAGATTGGGTGGAATTTAACGTCCTCGGATACCGGGAATTTGGGGACAGCGTTGCGGGAGTGGGGGGGGGGGGGTGTCAATGTATCAGGTGGGAGGGTTGTGGGTGAGTAACCACAACAGTAAGTGAGGAACCCACCCCCTTCCTGTCACTGCCCTGATTAGGTCTGTAGGGGTAGGAATTGTGAATGGTCTTTTCATCAATCGAAGCCTTTCAATGGACAATTAAAATGGATGATGGCCTAGTTGGGGGAACAAATACATGAAGGCCCAAGAAGCAAATTTTCTCAGGCTGGCTTGCAGGTTCACTGGAAAAGTCAGATGTTGGGGTGTTGCTCATTCAAAGGCACTCAGTGCCTGATTGAGGGACTGAACATAAGGCATGGGGGTTGCCTGCTGAAGCTTCCAAACATCCTATCCCTCTTTTGCCATGGACCCCATGGAGGTGCAAGTTCAAAGAGATTGTCCTTGGTGCCAGTGGACAGCTAATGAGGGGCAGGGGTGTGGGCAGTACAGGACCCACGGCAAATCAGGTCTCTGTTACAGCAAGCAGACTCTACCGTACAGCAAGCAGTAAGCAGAGACTGTTTTCCAGATACCACAGCAAACAGTCGTTATCCAGCAAGAAGAATCTCCTAAAACAACAGCAAATGTAGTCCACAATTGAAACTACAGCAAAGTCCCCTGACAAAAGCAGGGTTACCTCCCCCAGCAAAATACAATCCGTGGAAGATACTGAGATAATACAAACTATGTGCATAATGTTAAGGCCAGGCATGGATGACAACAAAATTGCCAACTCACCTCAACTCCAACCAGGGATCCTGCTGCCACAATAGGCAAGAAAGAAAATAATAGGCAGCTCAGTATTCTTAAAGGTAATAAAGGAAGCAAGGTTCCAGCTGTCACATGGGTAGGTAGTGGAGGTGAGGAAGCAACTTTAACCTAAGCAGCCAGCAGCACCACCCACCCCCAACTATGTGGCCCCTCCACACTTCACTTCAGCTCTGATGAAGAGTCATCTAGACTTGAAACATTAGCTTGCTCTCTCTCTCTCCATAATACTGCCTGACCTACTGTGATTGTCAGCATAAAAAAATTTAAAACAGAGCAAATTCTAAAATTTAAACCATCTTATCTATGTGTTAAAACATGATTGTGGACCACACATTTGCACTGTTGCTTTTGCTGCAACACTTCTCAATCGTATTTTAGTGACAGCAATCAGGTACTCACAAAAAGTATATAGCCTTTAGCAGAGTGGAAGCAGCACCATGGCTTCTGAATAAATAGCAGTTGCCAGGGGCTAGATGCAAGGCTTTAATTTGGGTCTGTTACATTTTGTACATCAGCTCTTCACAACTGCCCCTAGTTC
Source organism: Stegostoma tigrinum (assembly GCF_030684315.1). Lineage (NCBI taxonomy): Eukaryota > Metazoa > Chordata > Chondrichthyes > Orectolobiformes > Stegostomatidae > Stegostoma > Stegostoma tigrinum. Next base: position 11,490,526 of record NC_081391.1, read on the forward strand.
ACTTGTGATTTCTGACACTGTATTGAAATAAATATGCTCTTGGCAATCTCAATTAAATTCAGTCCAGAGATAATGGGAACTGCAGATGCTGGAGAATTCCAAGATAATAAAATGTGAGGCTGGATGAACACAGCAGGCCAAGCAGCATCTCAGGAGCACAAAAGCTGACGTTTCGGGCCTAGACTCTCTCTGATGAAGGGTCTAGGCCCGAAATGTCAGCTTTTGTGCTCCAGAGATGCTGCTTGGCCTGCTGTGTTCATCCAGCCTCACATTTTATTATCTTGTAATCATTAACAACCAGAGGGGGGAACAAAGGGAGAGAGAGAGAAATGGAGGCAGAAGAGGGACTGGGAGAGACCTCGCCAGTCTGGACTGAATTTAAAATGTGAGGCTGGATGAACACAGCAGGCCAAGCAGCATCTCAGGAGCACAAAAGCTGACGTTTCGGGCCTAGACCCTTCATCAGAGAGGGGGATGGGAAGAGGGTGTAAGGGTGCCTTACTGCCTGTAAGGATGGGAGAGGCTGAAATGTTCATAACATTTAAGAAGTATTTAGATGTGCACTTGCAATGCTATGGCGTACAAAGCTATGAGCCAAGTTCTGGAAAATGGGATTGGAATAGTTAGGTGGTTGTTTCTGACCAGCACAGACTTGATGGGCCAAAGGGCCTTTCTCTGTGATGAGGACCTCTTTTACTATAAGACTCTATGACACTGCCTACTTCTGTCTCTCTCTCTTTTCCTCCCTCTATCTCTCTCCTACTCATTGTCTCGCTGTGGAGTCAACTTCAAACCATTATATAAGCCCTTTGCTTTGTGAATATCAAATCCAAATCTTCAGAAGATTAGTTCTCAGACAAACTGACCCTGAATTTTTTTTTAAAAAATCAACAATCCAATTGAAATGGCTACATCCACCATATTTACCATCAAGCAGACTCTGACATAGTGTATGCCGAATTGTTGATTCCTTTTTTGCAAATCTGCCATCCACCCTCAAACCTCTGGAACATTTTTCCTCTGTTAACCTTTCTTTCCTCCTGTGAACTTTACAGAAACAGACATGCATTTACATAGCACCCTAATGATTACCAGACACCTCAGAGTGCTTTACAGCCAATGAATTACTTTTTGAAGTGTAGTCACTGTTATGATGGAGGAAAAAATAACAACCAGTTTGTGCACAGCAAGCTCACACAAACAGCGATGTGATAATGAGATCACTTTTTTAAATGATGTTGACTGAGGGAAGTAATTGATCAAGACACCAGGAAGAACACCTTATTCAAAAATGTACCATAGGATCTTTGCCATGCATCTGAATAGGTAACTGATTTTTTGTATTCAAGGCCTGGAGTGGGACTTGTAGCCAGAACCTTGGTTTGAGCCACGGTTTCCTAATTTAACTTAAATTACCTTAAACACATTCTCATCCGTACATTCTCTGCTGAATTGTTCACATCAACTGGATGCCTTTTGTGCAAATATAATCAGGAGGTTTAACAATCAGAAAGTCAGAAAATCCATCATCTTCAATGGCACCTTTAATCTCTGGATGTTCCCCGAGCCAAACCAGACCCACTCAACGCATGCAGGGTGTTCATGTGTGTCAGGCAACAGTGGGTGAAATTGCGATGAATGCCACATTCAAATGCATGGAAAATAAAACCATGAGGTTCCTCCTTGTTCACCACCCTTCGGCCTCCCAATCATCAGCTTGCTTACTTTGGCTACACCTCTCCGCATGTAACAAACTTCCCTTCTTCCCACGTTCCACAACAGGAAATAAACAAAAAGTAGTAGAAAAAGCTGAAACAAATACAAAGAAGAAAGTTAATTGAAACAATGGGAGTGTTTCTTTTATCTCTTCAACTGGGAGTCAAATTCAGGGTATTTTTATTTTTAATGTAATTGTCACTGGCCGGGCCAGCATTTGTTACTTGTCCCTAGTTGCCCTTGAGATGATGGTGATGAGCTGCCTCTTGAGCCTCTGCATTGGGAAGGCAGAGACTGGTAATGTCACAGGGCTAGAAATCCCGAGGCCTAGGCTGATCCTCTGGGGTCAGGAGTTCAAATACCACCTTGGCAGCTGGGCAGGATTTAAATTCAATTCATAAATCCCTGGAAATAAAAGTTGATTTCATTGATAATGACAGTTGTTGTTGATTGTCACAAAAGTCCATCTGGCTCACTAATGCCCTTTAAGGAAAGAAATCTGCTGTCCAGACCTGCAGCAATGTAGTTGCCTCTTAACTGGCCTTTAAAATATTTGGTTTTGCAAGACAATCGTAGAGTCATAGAGCACGGAAACAGGCCCATCAGTCCAACCAGTCCATGCCAACTATAATCCCAAACTAAACTAAACCCACCTGCCTGCTCCCATCCCATATCCCTTCAAACCTTTCCTGTTCATGCACTTATCCAAAAATCTTTTAAATGTTGTAATTGTACCCACATCCACCATTTCATGTGGCAGTTCATTCCACACGTGAACCACTCTCTGTGTAAAAATGTTGTCCCTATGTCCTTTTTAAATCTTTCTCCTCTCACCTTAAAAATATGCCACTAGGGCAATTCGGAGTGCGCAACAAATGCTCGTCTTGTCAATAGCACTGACATCCCATAAAAGCAAAAAGAGGAAGCCTTCGTTTAATGTATCCTCCAGAAGATAGCATCTCAGATCATACAAACTGGGAGTGCTGCGCTGAGCATTAGTGTTGTTTTTTGCTGCCAATGAAGAAACTTAGCTACAACCATCTGAACTCAAGAGACAAGAGCGGTTGGCTGGGACAGACAACAGTTACCCAACTTCTTGTCCCTGGGAACGGAGGAAGTGCAGTTGAGAGGGACAGCAGACCAATTCAGAGGGCAGTCAACCAACCTGAGGTGGATGTAGGCCACACCAGGTAAGGATGGCAGGCTTCATAGTCATCATTATTGGGACTAGCTTTCATTTCCATAGTTTATTAAATGAATTTGAGTTTCAACAACTGTCATGGTGGGATTTAAATGGATGTCCCCTGAGTGTTAGCCTGGCCCAATGTCATTACCACTACGCCACCATCTCCCTTAATAGAAGAAATAGAAAGTGATTATCAATCACAGAATGATACCCCTAAGAAAAATGTCACATAACCCACTAAACACCGCAACACCTTCCCCATAGAAGACAATTAGAATGAGCATTCCCAGGGACAAGAAGTTGGGTAACTGTTGTCTGTCCCAGCCAACCGCTCTTGTCTCTTGTGTTCAGATGGTTGTAGATCAAGTTTCTTCATTGGCAGCAAAAACCAACAGTAATGCTCAGTGCAGCACTCCCAGTTTGTATGATCTGAGATGCTATCTTCTGGATGATACATTAAACTAAGGCTTCTCAGTCCTTTTACCATCTTAGATGGACGCAACAGATCCCATGGTAATATTCTGAATAAGGGAAGTGAGGTGCTGGGTTATTTTATTTGGTTATAAGGCACTTTGGGACATTTACAGATATGAAATGTACTATATAAATGCAAATTCCTTTGACCTCACAAGCAGTACTACAAATGTTTACTTCATAAAGTGAGACAGTTGAATCCATTGTGCCCATGCTATAATGCCACTACAGTGTAAAAACACTTCTATCATCTTCCCATGGCCTTGTGAATCCTAGTTTGGAACAGTGTTACAGGTATAAACTATTGGTGTCCCACAAATCCTTGAAGGCAATGGGACTGGTAGATCAAAAAAAATTTAAGAAGGCATAAGGGATACTTGCTTTTAATAGTGAAAGCACTGATGCAAGAAGAATATGATGGAGCTATTTGTTAGTTAGGCTACTGTTAGAGTAGTGTGTGCCGTTCTAGTCATCATGCTTTAGAGAAAGCGTGACTGCACTGGAGAGAGTTCGGAAGAGATTCACCAGAATGTTGCCTGAGCCACAGCAATTCAGCTATGAAGAGAGACTGGATAGGCTGAGGTTGTTTTCCTTCTAGCAGAGAAGGCTGAGGAGAATCTGACTGAGGTGTGTGAAGTTCTGAGGGGCTTATTCGGAGTATATAGGGAGAAACTTTTCCCCTTAGTAGAGGGGTCAATAACCAGGCGGCACATTTTTTAAGGCAATGAGCAGGTGGTTTAAAGGAGAGATGAGGAAAATCATTTTTCACCCAGAGGGTTGTCGGTATCTGGGACTCTGTGACTAAAGCGATGATACAGACAAGAACCGTGAAAACATTTAAGAAGTATTTGGATCAGCATTTGAATTGACATAGCATGTAAGGCTATGGGCCAAATGCTGGCAAATGAGATTAGAATAGATATTTGATGACTTGCGCACAATGAACCAACGGACCTTTCTCCATTCTGTAAAAACCCTATGACACCATTGGAACATCAAGCAAGTGGTACAGTGTTGCCAATTCTGCTTGGACTTATTCCAAATGTTTTCACCACATGGCCTCCTGTTTTCAACTGCTGTCTTTATTACACTTCTCCGATATCTTTATTCTTCTTTTTCTGTTCTCCGCCCTGAGTGCCATGACCACTAGGTTAAGCATGGAGGCAGGTCTAGAATCCACTGCATGATGTTAACACTCATCTGAACCATGCTGGCCAATTAAGCCAAAAACGTTCTCCCACCATAAGGGTAAAAAATGGAATAAGGTCAGAAAGGGGACTTCATAGAGTGTGTTTCCTAAGTAAGGCTGTTACCCTGACAGATAGAAACAGGAGCGTCATGGGGTTCTGCTTAGGAGCCGGCTTTGTGCTATCTGGATCAGTTTTATGTACTTTGCACGTATAAATAAAGGTGACTTGGTGATGGGATACCAGTGGAGTTATTTCAATAAGCTGTCCAAGTTGCTGCAATAACAAGACTTTTATGTGCATGTTGTGGCCTTGAGCTATGAACAGTAATGGTCGGCAGTCGTCAATTTTTTTTCCTCCATCATGTGGTTGACCATAAGTAAGTCTCTTCAGTTCTTACCATTCGTCACTGGTGTGTGTTGGCAGGATTAGCAACTTGATACACAACCTGTTTGGCCACATTACAAATGCATCTTCCTTGACCATCCACTTGTGGAGCTTCTGGCACAGAGGCTGTGCTGCTAACTACTATGCCTCGTGACCTCCTAATAGTTAGACAACCAATAAATTTTTCAGAAGTTCAAACAAAACAAAACCAACACATTCTTTCTTGATTGTTTCATGATTTTTCTCTGGATCATTGCTTGCAGGAGCATTCGTCTTTAATTTCTGGAGAATCCTGGAGGACTAGGAACTTGAACATGGAGAAACGGAGTCATAGAGTTGTACAGCATGGAAGCAGACCCTTCAGTCCAACTTGTCCTTGCTGACCAGATATCCTAAATTAGTCTAGTTCCATTTGCTACTTTTTGGCCCGAATTCCTCTAAGCCCTTCATATACCCATCCAGATGTGAGAGGACCAGATATGGACTGGGAGTAGGGTTGAGTATGGGGGAAAATACGTAAAATGTCCCAGCCTCAAATCGAAAAAGTATAAGTTACATAAACACTTAAAAATTAGCAATTGGTCCCCACGACAGAACTGCGCAGAAGGGTGAGCACGTTGCACTGTTTTTTTTTTGAAGTATTTGGTTCTGCACCCACTAATATTAAGAGTAAAAAGGGTCACAAAGAATCCAAAGGGTTACTGGTTAAACTTCAGACACACCATTCGATCTAAAGGGGAGTTGTGGCTGGGATGGGTGGAGGGTGACTGCAGTGTGTCAGGCCTCCGCTGTAACTGGACGGACCTCCCCTTTGGCGTCTGGCATCATCCTTTTTTTGTCTCTGAATGCCAGAGCAAGCACTTTTTTTTAATATCCTCTGACGCAAATCCTTCAGTGCAGATAGCTGGAATGAGCTTAATACCCAGGACTGGATACAGTAAGCTGCATTATCTTTTAATAATAAAAAGGAACTACATATTACAAAAAGCAAAAAGCTTTCTGGATTTGCCTATCAGTTTGAATTGTGAACCTAAAAGCTTCTTGGCTCAGTGAGTTAGAGGGAAAGATAGGTTTAAAAATTGAAAACAAAACCACTGTAACAATTTTGGTGTAATTTTATGCAAAGGCAAGGCTGGTTTTCGCAAGGGAGCTGAATTGATTTAATCTGCATGCTTTTTATTTTGTTTTCTAAGGCTCAAGATAAAGATGTACTCAGACACACACACAAAGAGGGACTGCTTCCCATTTTTTGAAAAAAAACTTAAATCCTATTTGTTTGAGATTGGCAAGAATCAGGTTGAATCAATTTCCTTGTGAAACAAGAAGAAAATCAGGCTGAATAATTCTGCAAAGTGACCAGAGCTTTTTGAAAACTGCAGCTGCTTGGAATTTGCAATTACAGTTTGACTTTACTTTCAGTTTGTCCTTTGATTCATACAAACATATACTGTGCTTTGCTGAATGCAACCTCTTTCCGAAAAGCTTGCAACAGGAGCATTTTTGTGACTCTTATCAGGATGAATGTTACCTGCAGTGCTCTACAATATTATTGGGATGTTTTCAAACAGTGACAGACATTACAACCCATTCAGCAGAACTTCCTTGGCACACTGGTTGTGTCCTTACCTTTAAGCCAACAGGCTTGGGATCTTATCCCATCTATTCCAAGCATATTACAACATTTCTGAATGCGCTGATTAAAAAATCTAGTCCGTATCAGGCATACAGGACACCAAGGCGCAACACCTCAACTCTACACCTCCCTACACTAATGTGTTTTTTGTTTTTCAGTCCAAATCATCACATAGAAACTAGGTGCAGGAGTAGGCCATTTTGTCCTTCAAGCCTGTTGTGCCATTCAGTAATGTCATGGCTGAACCTCTATGTCAATATTTCTGCTTTATCTCTGTTGTGATCTCTGTGGTGGCCAAGTGGATTTCATTGAGTATTAGATCCCTGATTGGGATTGTTAACCTGGGCCAGTCAGGGAGTCTTGGCTGACAGATATTGACAGAAGTCTCAGGGACTCTCGTCACTCTAGGAACTGGATCTGAGCTAGCTGGTCACGTGTAAATAAAGGGTTGCTTGGTAACAAGATGCCAGCCACCATGGAGTTATTTCAGACTCCATACCCTTTGATGCTTTTAATATATAAAAACTCATCTTATCAACCATCTTCTGATTGTGTCTCCCTTCAACAAAGTGTGACCCTCCTCTCACAAAAGTATTTCCCCACCAGCGCCAAGTTCCCTCATGATGATGAGATCCTTGTGGATGCCCGCTCTCCATGGGCACATTTCCTCAAAGAAATGCACCATGTTTGTAAGGAAGTCAGAGCAGCAGGAAGAAATTCTTCTTAATTCTACTGGACACAAAACATTGCATAGCACTTTTCCCAAAGGAAAGCTTTCCTTTGTGTCCCAGGCAATAAATTTTCCCTCGAACAACAGCTTGTTATTAAACTGGCCTTTCTGGAGGCTTGCTGTGTGCAAATTGACTACCATGCTCTTTTAATATTCCAACATTTAAAATGCTGACAAAAATAAACAACTGCGTATGAAACACTGAAATGTCATGAGGCTGTGAAAGGCATTATACAAATGTAAGTTTCTCACCCTAACCAAAGGTGTCCAAAAGTTAGTTGATAACTGAAAAGAGAGTGGTTAGGGTCTTCTACGTGTTTTAACCTATAATTAGTATAGATCAGTGGGCGGAATGGCCTGTTTCTGTGTTGAATGTAGTCTTAACTAACTGGGTCTGAACAAATTTGCAGCTGCACTAAGTGTTGATTCTTTGGGATCACATACTGCTCCTGATTGCAGGGGGATCAACACAGGATAGAGATTGAAAGCACATTTCCCTTCATTGGAGGGCTAAAACCAGGCGATGTAGTTCAAAAGTAAGGGATAATATCTCCTTTATGATGGAGATGAGGAATAAATGTTCTCTCAGAAGATCATGAGTCTTTGAAACCATCTCCCTTATCAGAGATAGTGACCTCGAATATTTTTAAGTCAGTGGTAGATAGATTCTTAACTACCAAGGGCATCAAGTTAGGTGTGACGGGGGAATTGAGGCATTGAGATCAGCCATGAGTTTAGTGAAAGGCAAGCAGGATCAAGGGGCTGAATGGCCAACTCATGCTACTTATTCAGATGTTTGCATGAAACTTATTACTCTTCCAACTTGACCAATGCTCAATTTCCCAAGGAATACATCTCCATCCAAGTCTGGAGTTGGAGCCAGGAAAGGGCACAGCTACTTTAACCATCTTATTTACAATCCATGAAAGGTATCACCAGCCCCCACTCCCCCTCCCAATAATAAAAGGAGATTGATGCTAAACGATGCCATCTTTCCCATCCTAAATGGGTGTTGGGAATATATATTGTTCAAATTCAACCTCAATAGTGCCCATCCTATCCAAGCCATTCTAAACTCCCTGTTGACCCTTGCCCTCTTCACTCTTGCTAAAAAAATGCATGGGCAAAGTGCCCCATCAGTCGCTTCAGCAAGATGTTGGATAAATCTAAAGATCCTGGAATTGTTCTCATCAGCAGGGAAGGTGTGAAACGCAGGAAAACTACAGTAAAATTCCTATTGGCCGGGTGATTTTGGCAGCTGAAGTGTCCAGGTTTAACAGCAGGAAACAGTTTTGATCTCCAAATGGCTCTCCAACCATGTCTGAATCCATCTTCTTTGTTATTTTTTCCCCAGCTGCTATCTGGCTTAAAGACTTCATTGAGTTTCAAACAAAACTGACAGAAATTTGATGTAACTGAAACAGAAAAATCCTAATCTGTAGGAACTCTGTTGATTTGGAGGCATCTGTAAAAGATGTGGAACTGTAAATATGTCACTATCCCTGCAACAACTATGTATTACAGGAAGTTACTTAAACCTATTCACCATAAAACTGTCTTTGATATCAGATTGCGATATTTTAACATATTGCTGAGACAGGGACATGTTTGCAGTTCCTTTACAGTGTGCATGAAGTGCTGCAAATCTATTGCCAGCCCTCATGATCCCAATGTCTTCCAACTAGTTTTTAAAAATTAATTCCTGGATGTCAGCATCGCTGACTACTTTGGAGCAGGTGGTGAGCAGTCTTCTTGAATTGCTGCAGTCTTTGAACTCCAAGATGGTTGTCCATCATCTACAAGGCACAAGTCCGAAGTGTAATGCAATAATCTGCATGTGTTTGAATTAGAGCAGCTCCAAATACATAGAAAAAACTCAACACCGTCCAAAGCAGCTTGCTTCATCGGCACACAGTCCACCACATTCAACATTCACTCCCTTCACTACCAACGCAGAGTGGCAGTAGCATATATTACCTATACCATGCACTGCAACAAGGATCCTTCAATAGTACATTCCAAATCTGTGATCTTTACCACTTAGAAGGACAGGGCCAAGGAGTATAGTTGACATTGAGGGTGTGATAAGAATGAAGCATCAGAGGGGTGGGGAAATAGAGGGGATGAGTTGGGTGAGGGCTTTCCTTTCTTTATTCATTCATGGGATGAGGGCGTCACTGGCTTGGCCAGCATTTATTGCCCATCCCTAAACCCAGTTAAGAGTCAGCCCTGCTGTGGATCTGTAGTCCAGACCAAGTAACAAGAACAATTTCCTTCCCACAAGGATATTAGTGAATCAGATGGGTTTTCCTGTCAACTGATTCACAGTCATCATTAGACTCAATTCTAGATATTTATTGAAATCAAATTCCACCATGTGCCATGGTCAGATTTGAATCTGTGTCCCCAGGACATTAGCTGAGTTTCTGGATTAACAGTCCAGTGATAATTCCACTAGGCCACTGCCTCCCTTCAGTTTTCTTTCTACTGTAACTGAATGAAGTCCCAGTGCACTCAGACGCTTCTGACTAATTCCTGGCCTAAGACTCTTAACAGCTGCAACCCTGCCCCAACTTCAGTCCACCACCGAATAAAAATTCAGGTTTCTTTATCCCAAGTCAGCTTTGCAGAGTCTGGAGTATTCCCAACATAGGATGGAAAATTCAGCCTACACTCATGCATTCGCATGCACAACACACGCACACAAGTAAATACACACTCACTGGCTCAGTCTCACATACACAGTCACAAGCAAACAGACAACTACAAATACAATGAAATACACAGGTAGACACATATAATATATAGTATCATAGGGATGTATGGCAAAGAAACCGACCCTTCGGTCCAATTTGTCCATGCTGTCAGGATATCCTAAATTAATCTAGCCCCAATTGCCAGCGTTTGGCCCACGTCCCTCTAAACCCTACCTATCATTATATCCATCTAGGTGCCTTTTAAATGTTGTAATTGTACCCACCTCCACTACTTCCTCTGACAGCTCATTCCATACACGCACCAGCCTCTGGGTCAAAACGTTACCCCTGAGGTCCCTTTTATATCTTTCCCCTCTAGCCATAAACCTGTGCCCTCTCGTTTTGAACTCCCCTGCCTTGGGAAAAAGACCTTGGTTATTCTCACTATACATGCCCCTCATGATTTTATATCCACCCAGATGCCTTTTAATTGTTGTAATTGTACTATTTGCCACTACTTCCTGTAGCAGATCATACCATACACACACCACCCTCTGTGTTAAAAAGATGCCGTTTAGGTACCTTTTAAGTCTTTCTCCTCTCACTTTCTCGTCTAACTTTTGATTCCCCTACCCCAGAGAAAAGACTCTGGCTATTCACTCTGTTCCATGCCCCTCATTATTTTATAAACGTCTTTATGACACTCCAGGTAAAATAGACCCAGCCTATTCAGCCTATCTGTATAGCTTAAACTCTCCAGCTCTGGGAACATTCTTGTGAATCTTTTCTGTACTCTTTCAAGTTTAGTAACATCTTTCCTGCAGCAAGAAGACCAGAACTAAACACAGTATTCCAAAAGTGCCCTAAGCAGTGTCCTGCACAGCCGCAACATGACATCCCCACTCCTATACTCAATGCACTGACCAACAATGACAAATGTATCAAATGCCTTCTTCACTACTCTCTCTACCCACGACCCCATCTTCAAGAAACTATACAGGAATATACACAACATAAATGCATGGGCATGTACCACATATGCCATTGAGACATACAAATGTGTGGCAAGATTGTTGAATGCATTCAAACAACTGGACACATACCAGTAGTTGGGAATATGGTTGGACAGAGACAACTTGTTGGAAATAGTTTTGCAAATATAACTTATCACAAGTAAGTCAGTTAAATGTAAACAGATTTATCAGGTCAATGAATATAGATATATTCTTTGCTTTGCCAAATAATGTGCTGGATTACAATACTGAAAACATGTACTGTACCAGGTCTATTTCCCACTGCATAGCTCATTGAACAACCTTTATCCACGAGAACATTGTCTTTCAGAGCAATTGAGCAATAGGTCAAGCCTCTAACTTTCCTTGTGAGCTAGGCTCTCTGGTCAATCATTAATACTGATCTTAATCAGTTGATGCAATCAATGGAGTTTCAACTTTGCATGTTGAACAAAGGAAATGAGGATGAAGTGGGGAAATTGAACAAAGGAGATGAGAACAAAGTGGAAAATATGGGGAGGCAATGGCCTTGTGGTATTGTCATGACTATTAATTCACAGACCCAGCAATGGCTTCACCAGAGGCTCACTGATGATGTTACTTAGAATGGTGACAAAACATCTGAAAACTAACCTTCCAGCTCAGCGAGCCAACTCACATCCACCAGCAATGGTAGAATTTGAATTCAATAAAAATCTGGAAAAAAGTGTCTGAAGATGACCATGAATCCATGGTCAATTATCAGAAAAAGCTATATCGTTCACTAATGCCCTTTAAGGAAGGAAGCTGCTGTCCTTACATGATCTGGTTGACATGTGACTCCAGACACACACATGGTGGTTGACTCTTTACTACCCTCTGAGCAATTAGAGATGGGCAATAAATGCTGTCCTTGCCAGTGATGCCCATGGCCTGTGACTGAATTTTTAAAAAAGGTGAACGAAGGATAGTGGATAAAGTGGGTGAGGCGAACGAGGGATAAGAGGTGAAAGCACCAAGGGGCTGTTCATGTGGTAGGAAGCTCATGTCAATAAGCAGGACCAGTTGGGCTGAATGACGTTTCAGTGTGTAGATTCTCTGAGTAGAAATATGTTGGTAAATTGATGAGACAGATACAAAATAATGTAAAGAGGGTTGTAAGACATAGACAGAATATTGATTGAGGCAGAGAGTCAGATAACTGTCTGGAGATCATACAGAGTCAGGCCCGTTAGTTTTTTTTTATGTTCTTCAATAAATAGTCAAAGCAAGATAAAGAGACAGGAAGAAACATAAGCCGAATCATAAAATCATTACAGTGAGGCCATTCAGCCCACTGAATCTGCACCAATCCTTGGAAGAGCATCCCACCCAGACCCATCCCACCCCCAACTTTCTGATCACTAATCCATCTAGCCTGCTCAACTCAGGAACTACAGGGCAATTTAGCATGGCTTATCCCCATCTCACCTGCACATCTTTAGACTGTGGGAGGAAACCGGAGCACCCAGAGGAAACCTGCACAAACACAAGGAGAATGTGCAAACTCCACACAGACAGTGGCCCGAGGGTGAAAGTGAAGTCAGGTCCCTGGTGCTAGGAGGCAGCAGTGCTAACTACTGATTTGCTGCCCAAATCACATATGGATATTACAACAATGACGTATGAACGGTGACATGGGTGTGAAGAGACAAAGGACAGGCGTAAATTAGTAAATTCACCAAACCCTTTCTGTCAATGGTGCTCACAAACAAAGTAACTGTCAGTTGGAGAATTTCAGCAAGATTACAATTAAGAATTACAATCATTCAGCACAGTGGTTATGGCTCTGAAATAGCAAACTGGGAAGTATTATCAACCAGGTTGTCAAGTGGCACCTGCTCACCAATGACCATGCTGACAGCTGGTCTCTTTAGGTTCTGCCAGAACCAATCAACTCCAGAACACATTAGAGCCATGGTCCAAACCTGGAGTTAAAGACCCAAAATCCATCGTGAGATAAAAGGAACTGCCTGTGACATCTAGGCAACATTTGAACCTAATGTGCCACCAAGAAGCCCAAGCAAAACTGATACCAAAAGAATCGAGGGAATGCTCTTTACTGTTTGGAGTTCTACCTGGCACAAAAGATAGCGTTGTCCGTTGGTGATGGCACAGGGCTACCATTAATAATCCCTCAGACCACTGAAGCAATTAATGTTCACATGGAGCAGGGCTTAGATAACATTTATCCCGATAATGTGACAAGTAATATTTGCTCCACTCAAATGGCAGGCAATGACCAAATCCAACAAGGGAGAAGCTAATTGTCTCTCCTCTCCTTGATATTAAAGGGTATTCAATTTTTGTAATGCCATATCATCAACATCGTGCTATTACCTTCAACAGAAGTGCAACTGGGCTAGCTCTATTAATACTCCAGCCACAATAAGTGTATTCTTCATTGAGTGCCTTACTTGTCAACACCTCAATGCCAATCCACTATCTTCAAGACAGAAGTCAAAAATGTGATCGGAAATCCCCACTCTTCTGGATACCTGCAGCTCCTGCAACACTCAAGAAGCTCAACACTATCCAGGACAAAGCTACCCGCCTGATTCGACACACTACCTTAATAATTGGTTACCTCCACCTCTGGCGCACTGTGCTTACAGCATGTGCCATCAATCGCTGCAAAGCTCATTTGGTCCACCAGGAAAGGAAATCCATCATCCTTACCTGATTTCACCTGTATCTGACTCCAGATCCATGGCACAGTGGTTGGCACTGCTGCCTCACAGCACCAGGGACCCAGGTTCAATTCCACCCTCCAGTGACTGTGTGGAGTTTGCACATTCTCCCTTCATATGTGTGGGTTTCCTCTGGGTGCACTAGTTTCCTCCCACAGTCCAAAGATGTGCAGGTTAGGTGGATTGGCCATGGGAAATTGCCTGTAGTATTCAGGGAGGTGTAGATTAGGTGGGTTATAGGGGAATGGATCTGGGTGGGATGCTCTGAGGTTTGGTGTAGACTTGTAGGGCCAAAGGGCCTGTTTCCACACTGTAGGGGTTCTATGATCTATGATGATCACAACAATGTGGTTGGCTCTTCTATGGTCTCTGAATGAGCCAAATAAGCCACACAATTCAAGGGCAATTAGAGACGGGCAATAAATACAGGGCTAGCCAGCAATTCTCACATGTTGTCAAACAATTTACAAGAACCTCCACTGTTCTCCAAGTAAAAGGATTCTAAAACCTACAACCCTTTGAGGGAGAGATACAAATGACTATCTTATAGTTACGACTTACAGGCTTGGTCTTCCCCAGTGATTTCTCTAAGTCTATACAAACAAACCTTTTCACTACATTAAAAGCCTTGACCTGCTTTAATCAAAAGTGGAATATTGCAAATGCTGGAAATCTGAAATTTTAAAAATGTGGGAATTACTCAGCAGGTCTGTCACCATCTGCGCAGAACGAAACAAATTCAATGCTTCAGATCAATAACCTTACTGTTGTAGTGAAAGGTCATCGACCTGAGACGTTAACTCAGTTTCCCTTCACATACATTGCCAGACCTGCTGAGTGTTCCCATGCTTCTTTTTTTTTCTTTTAGTCTTCTCTTTCCTGGAGATATAAAGTCCAAGCCTGTTGATAATAGGTAGAATGTTTTCACTTTGCAATCATCCTGATGTCACAATATTGCAGTGCTATCACTGAAAAGCTCCTTTTCAGATGAGCCTGAGAACCTGGAGTGCATTTATCCTTGAAGCTTTATATTTTTGACGGATTAGACTTTGACATATGAATTATGGAAGACTGCTAGTTAGGGCAACAGATAGACACAGCTGTTCTTTATGGAAGTAAATCAAATTCTTGGAAGGCTTCACATTTCTCTACCTCTGAACACCTTCCAAGTGTTTGCTCTTATCAGTAAGTCTGTTTTTTCCCTCATTCCAGTAATCAAACCACAACTGTAAAGAAACTGAATTTACTTGACGAAGTTATCGAGCTGATAACAGTCTAATAGATATCCTGTGAGAAAATTACCATAAAAAACTGTTTCCGCAGATAAAAGCACCTAGATTAGAATGTCCATTAAAAGATAGCATTTGCAAAAAATAGATTGGAATAATACCATTAGGCTCAACACATCCATCCCTTTTTCAACTTGTTCTTGCCAGATCTCTCAAACCTAGCAATAAGTACAGTCCGTTCCAATACACTTCACTGACAATGCCTCTCTCAATGTTGATATCGTTCATGTGAAGGATTCCATTTGATTTTCTTTTGTGATCTCACATTTCAATGTGCTAATAGCAGTGAGAATTAATAAAATGTACATCACAGAAACAGAGTATTTGGCCCAACTGGTCCATGCTAGTGTATGTGATCCATTTGAGTATCCTCCCACACTTTCCCTCTCATTCTTCCAAAAAATCCTATTTTTTTTAGCCTGTGACGCAAACTTCCAGAATTCCCTTAAAAGTAAAACAAATACGGAAAGTATAGCAATTGTAACAAGATCTTCCAAGTGGATCTCATAGAATATGAGCTCTCTGACTGGGGTTTTTAATCTGCTCCAATCAGGGAGCCCTGGCTGACAGTAAAAAAGCACAGTTTCAGACATCCTGACAGTCTGACAGCTGACTCAATGGGACTTTGATTAATGACAAGGCCTCTATCCATGTGCAAATAAAGGGTAACTTAATGATGGGATACTGGCTTATGTGGGGTAATTTTAGTGGCGATGAGAGAAAAGCATGCTCCTGAAGAAATTCAGGCACATCAGTTGTTTTTGAGAAGCATTTTTGGCATCATGCCATAATTTGGGAAGCTTGACCCATTTGATCCTGCTGAAGACGAGACCCAGTATGTGAAAAGAATGCATTTATTTTTTCTGGGGCTGATGAAAAGCTCCTAAAATCTCCTAATTCTCCTAACAGTTTGTAGACCTGAGCTTTTTCAGTTATTAGGAGCCTACCTTTCCCTGAGGCACCAGATATAAAACCTTCCAAGAGTTGACAGATTTAGTTAAGGATATTACGACCCCAAGCCTCCTCTAATTCTGAGATGCTATCAGTTTTACTCGGCAATTCAAGATCTAGGGGAATCATATTGGGATTTTTGAAGAGGTCAAGGCTACTGAAAGAGGCATGTGACTTTGGTTTAACCCTTAATGAGATGCTCAGAGACCATTTGGTATGTTGGCTTACTGATGTGACCATGCAAAAGTGCCTATGAGCTGAAGCTTAGAACTGACACAACAATTGCCTTTTTCATTGGAAAGTGTTGCAAGTGAACCATATGAGCTGCGGCCTATTCCAATTGAAGTGGACACCTACACCATTCCGACTATTTTCCGGAACATTACCTGAATGAAGACCATTGCATGGCCTTACTCAGGACATATCCTGAACACAGGACTCATGGTCAGCCCACAAGAAAACAAAGCCAAGCCTCAGCCAAACAGTAAAAGTTTTCTTCAGCATCAGGCTGGCAAACCATTGTAGTTGCTATCAGTATGCCGACTCGAAATGGCAAAAGTGTCCCATTCAACCTATATTGAGTAAGAGAACTCATAGGGCCAGTATCCAAGATAGTGCACACCCTGAGAGGTCTTTACATCTGGATAAATTGCTTAGCAACATCCAAATCAGAACCTATCAAAATAACTGGTCACACAGCATCAGAGACTCCTGACGAGGGGTTTCAATGCAAAAAGTTGAATTTCCTGCTACTCAGATGCTGTCTGACCTGCTGTGCTTTTCCAGCCTCACCCATATAGAGTCTGGCTCTCAGCATCTGCAGTCCTTATTGCTTCCAATCAAAATAACTGACCAGTTATGTGATTACCCAGTTCTACTGGAGGTCAATACCAGCACAGCTATTTCAGTGAGCACAGAACCAGTCTTCAACAAAATTCTCTCTGGACTCCAACACTTAGTTTTGCACAAGACCTCCGCTAAACTGAAGAATCTATACCGGGGATCCTTTACAGATGACAGTACAACATTAGTTCTGGTCTCATATGAGAAGCAACTGGTTCAGCTACCACTGACTGTAGTAAAAGATTCAGGCCCAAGCTGGATGGGATGAAATTGGTTGAGAAAGATTCACCAAGATTGGCTTAACAATTTTCAATTAGAAAATGGCTGCCTGAGCGAAGTCCTAGTTAAATACCCATTCGATTTCAGGAAGGTTTAAGGATTATCAAAGGAGCTAAAGCCATGTTGCACATTGACCAGAGAGCAATTCCATGATTCTACAAGGCCCACCCAGTGCCATTTGCCTTCTGGGCAAAAGTAGAGATGGAAGTCAAAAGTGTGGAAAGCAAAGGAATCATCAAACCAGTTCAGTTTGCACAACAAGCAGCACGAGTCGCACTGATTGTTCACCTTTCTGGAGATTTTAAACAAATGGTAAACTGCTTTTCACAGCTGGATAAGTACCGAATCCCTCGCATGGAGCATTTATATGCAAATCTGGCATGGGGGCTGTCCTTCACGAAGCTGGACATGAGCCATGCGCATTGCAATTGCAATTAAATAAGGATTCTCAGAAGTATGCTACAATTAATACCCATAAGGGTTAAGGAACCAATATACAGGACTGCTATTTGGGGCATTGTCAGCCTCTGAAATTTTTCAGAAGCTAATGGAAAACATTTCACAAGGTCTACCCCAGGACAACATTTATCCAGATGACATGCTAATAACAGGGAAGACTAATAAAGAGAACTTGGAGAACTTAGACATAGACCGTAGACATTTCTTCAAGGTGGGCATACACCTTAGAAGGGAAAAGTGTGAAAAGTGATCTACTTGGGCTACAAAGTTGATAAGACCGGGTTACATCCATTGAAAGATAAAGTGAGGGTGATCAAAGGTGCCCCGGCTCCCAGATCAGTACCAGAACTGAAGTCTTTCCTTGGGCTGGTGAATTATTACAGCAAGCCCATACATAAACTGGCATCCATCCTGGGGCCTTTGCACCAACTCTTAGAAAAGGGTCAGCCTTGGAAATGATGACATAGCTAAGCCATAGCTTCCAGGGAAGTATAGAAACAGCTATCATGCTCTATGTTATTGGCACACTATGATCCTAAGCGAGATGTGACACTGACATGCAATACCCCCCCCTTAAGGCATCGGGGTAGCACTAGCTCATAGGTGGCCCAATGAAGAGGAACACTCAATAACCTATGCATCCAGGACTTTGGTTAATGCAGAATATAAACATGCCCAGATAGAGAAGAAAGGATTGGCGGTTGTATTTGGAGTCAGGAAGTCCCAACAAACCTTTATGGATATAAATTTGTAATAATAATTGGCCACAAACTCTTGCTAGCTTCAGGTCGAACTCAGCAGCAGGCTCTACTAACCAGTGTGTATGATTAAAAGTTGGAATACCTTCCGTGAAGCCAAGTAGCAAAAGAGAGCGATTGTCCCGAGTAAAGGTCACTCCACTGAAGTCATCCAGACATTTCTAAAGTTGGCAAGAATTTATGTCTGACGGCCAGGATTGGATGCAGACATAGCCGCACTTGTGGGGCAGCGTCCAGTGTGCCAACAAGGACAGAACTTACCATGAGTGACTCCACCACATTATCAGGAATGGCCGGGGAATGCTGGACTCGTTTACACATCAACTATACCAGTCCTTTCATGGGCACAATGTTTTTAGTCAGTGTCGATGCCTACTCAAAATGTTTGGACATGTATAGAGTTAATTTGTCAAACAAAGGGACAATGATACAAAAAACTGAGTGCATCTGTTGCAATTCACAGACTCCCAGAAGCATCAATCACAGGTAACAAGCCATTGTTTACCAGCAACGAATTTGTGTATTTCCTGAAGTCTAATGGTATTTGACATTTAAGGACAGCTCTATACCATCCATCATCCAATGATCTGGCAGAAACAGCAGTCCAAACTTTGAAGGCAGAGCTAAAGAAACAGCTGACAGCTTCACTAGATACCAAACTGTTCTACAGATAGCATGAACTGCAGATGCTGGAGTCAAAGATAATACAATGTGGAGCTGGAGGAACATTGCAGGCCAGGCAGCATCAGAGGAGCAGGTAAGTTGTGTTTTGCATCAGAACCTTTCTTCAGAAAAGGGTTTGAGGAAGGGTCCCGAACCGAAACATCAACTTTCCTGCTCCTTTGATGCTTACTAGCCTGTTGTGTTCCTCCAGCTCCATACTGTGTTATACCAAACTGTCCTAGTTCCTATTTGATTAAAGGACCACTCCTCATTCAACTACAAGGATAGCTCCAGCAGAGTTTCCAATGGGGAGAAGATTCAGCACCATGCTAAATCTGATTTTCCAGTACTTGGAGAGTGGGTGAAATGGCATCAGAAACACCAGTGCTGGACATAAGAGTCTGCTAAGCAAGAGATCCAGTTTCCTTCAGGAGGCAGAATTTGGTGTAGGAACCATGCGAATGGCCCCGCATGGGTAAGACACAAGATTGACATGAAGCCAGATCCAGTGGCCTTTATAGTTCAGGTAGGTGCCATTGTCCTGAACAAGCACATGGATCATCTGAAAGCTCATAAATGGTGTGGTGGCAAAACGTGCTCGGCTCCTCGGCTGCTTTTCTACCTGTTCCGGAATTCATGTGTTCTACCTTTCTGTCAAGCATTTAAAATACCTCGGAATCTGTGATGGACATGGTGGATATCGCTGCTTCAACACTTTTGGCGCCTGAAAAAGGGAATGAGTTTCTTCCAAGATGCTCCGAGCACAAAAGGCGAGCTACTGTGAGTTACACGCCACCCATATCCGAAGCAGAGTTAGAGGAACCTGACCTGGTGCTAAAATACCCCCTGAGGAGCTACAATAAAACAGAACTCTCCTATGTCCTCAGACTCAGGTGGGGAGGGATATAATGATTGTGATGTGGTCAGCCAGGTGAAATTCATAGATAATGAGTTCCCTGATTGAGGCTATTAATCTGGTCCAATCAGGGAGACCTGGCTGACAGATATAAACAGGACTGTCGGGGTTCTGCTCACTCTGAGGAAGCTGGATTGATGCCAAGGCCTTTGCACATGTAAATAAAGGGTGATGTGGTGTCAGGATACTGGGATCTGCAGAGTTATTTCAGAAATTACTGGAGAAATTCAACAGATCTGGTAGCATCTGAGGAGAGATAAACATAGTTAATATTTTGATTCTGCAATGGCTCTTCTTGCTTTTATCCCCCTAAATGTATCTCTGCTATTCACCTTAACTATTCCATGTGGTAGCAGGCTCCACAATCTAAGCACTTGCTGAATAAATTTTTACTGGATTTAACAAGTATCATAGTTATGTGTTGGACTTAGCAGAAATATCTTCTCAGTATCTGCCTTTTGGAAGGTCTTTTTAATTTTTTATACCTCTCCTGGGCCACCTCTTGTGCTTTGTGGTTCACTCTTGTCTTTACATCCCATGGCTCTCAATTCAAATCCTATTATAGGGCTTCAGTGCAAAAATATCAAGGCTAACACTTTAGGTCAATGCCAAAGGAGAACCGCAGGGTTGGAGGTGTTGTCTTTCAGTTGAGTCAATCAACCCAAAGTTTCAACTGCCTGCTTGGATGGATACAAAATATCCTATGTCAGCATTCTGTAAAAACTAGGGGAGTTATCCCCGGTGTCCTGGTCAATATTTATCCCTCAAGCATCACAAAGTCCATATTAAATGGTCATTTTCATATTGCTTTTTTTGAGGGATCTTGCTGAACATATATTGATTGCTGTATTTTCTATTTTACAATCGTGACTATGCCTTCAAAAAAATGTACATAACTAGCAATTATGGACTTTGAGACATCCTGCATTCATGGGAAATGCTACATAAATGTGACTTTTTCTCTTTTATTCTAATTCCTCGAGACAGAACTCCAGCTTGTCCAATCTTTCTTTCTCTGAAGAATCGACAATGCACGCTACTGACTATTCACTGCACATCTGAAGCTTCTCCGAAAACAGAATTAACCACAAACACAGATTCTTCTGGTTATGATGGTACAATTCGATTGAAGGACTAAAATGACTCATGCTTTCAAGAGCAATGCCTGACCTCACCAATCATTTGTGGGAGAAGGTTCTTCATATGGTCGTCCAGAAAGTAGGTCAGAAACATTATGAGAGGGTTGTCAATGAAACCAGGAAGGAAATCAAAGAGAAGAGCATTTTAAAGTCATGCAGTGTCACAAATGAGGTGCTACAATTGGCTCGAGTACCTCTTAACCAAGGAGTGGGAGAAAATCCAGGCTGCTTTCCTGTTGCTGATAACTGGACAGCTCCATGTCTGAAAATCACTAAACACAGGCTTGACTTCTGCTCAGATATCCTTTGCTGTAGAAAAATCCAACATTATTCAAAGACAGGTAAGAAAAGTGGAAACTTGAGTAAGCTCCTCCAGGTTTGTTGGTGCTGTAGGGGTGCACTGGAGCAAAAAGCATGGCCTGAGAGAAGGAAGGAAGTGTTTGATTAGAAGGTTTGCTTCTTTTAACTAATGAAATTTTGCATAATGCACACTTGCCTTTATTGGTCAGGGAATTCAGCACAAGAGTTAGGAAGTCATGTTGCAGCTTTATAAGACTGGTTAGGCCACACTTAGAGTATAGCATTCAATGCTGGTCGCCACATTACAGGAAGAATGGAGAGAGAGTGCAGATGAGGTTTACCAGGATGCTGCCTGGATTAGACAGTATAAGATATAAGGATAGGCTAGAAAATCTTGGGTTGTTTTCTCTGCAGTGGCAGAGGCTGAGGAGAGACTTAACACAAGTCTATAAAATTATGAGATGCAACAATGGGGTTGACGGTCAGAATCTTTTTCCCAGAGTTGAAATGTCTAAAACTAGGGGGTATGCATTTAAGGTGCGAGGGGGAAAATTCAAAGGAGAAGACAAGTATTTTTACTCAGAGAGTGGTAGGAGTCTGGAACACACTCCCAGGGGTGGTGGTGGAGGCAGACACAATGGAGGGCGTTTAAGGGGCTTCTGGATAAGCACATGATTATGCAAGGAATGGAAGGAAATGGACCCAGGGCAGGGCAGAAGGGATTAGTTTAATTTGGTGTCATCTTCAGCACAACATTGTTCCTGTGCTGTACTGCTCTATGTTCTATGAAATTGCTCCAAGCTCTGGCAATTGGAGGCTAGTTCAGAGATAAGATGTCAAGTACTAAAGAGCTGATTCTTCATCCATTGAAGATAAGTTATAAAAAAAAATTGCAATTGCAATTGCACCCAGAGAGCATTGCAGTTTGGAAGTAACTATGAGTAAATGGAAATGGAAGGAAAGCAAGTAGCGCCCACGTGTTATGAAAATGTCTTAGGTCCCATGCACATTTCCTATCCACTGTCATGATTCTGGCCCTGCTGTGTATTTTTTTTGCGTCAGGATTTCAGCTTGAAACTGTGTTTGGAAGCATTATGAATGTAAATCCTATACATGAAGGAACTGGATGAGAGAGATTTACTACATGGCTTTTATAAGAAATGACGAGGGATTACATTTATGTGGGCAGATTGGAGAAGATAGGGTTGTTCTCCTTACAGCTGAGCAGACTAAAAGGAGATTTATTGGAGGCGTGTAAAACCATAAAGAGTTCAGATAGCATGAAGAAACAGCTTCTGAAGGGCAAATAAAGAAGGACAGTGATTTAAAGCAAAAATTTTAAAAAACCAGAGGTACATGAGAAAATTTTTTTAAATAAATGTGGAATGAGCTGTCTGATAGGAAATGGATTCATTAATTGCCTATAAAAGGTAACCAAATAAATAGTTTAAGGAGAAAACAATTGGGGAAAGAACAGGGAGGTGGGACTCACTGGATTGTTCCTCAAAGGGGTCCAAAAGTTTCCATCAATGTTGGACTACCGTATGAGTTTGCAATCAGTTTTAAGGTCTGGCCAATCATGGAGCTAGTCTCGTTAGCCTCTCACCATTTTGCTTTTGTATATAAAAGGGGCTGCTAGGTGGAACATCATGCATATGTGAGCTCGGAGAGATGTTTCTATACCCCCATCCAGCAGTAATGCACTGTTCAATAGAAGGAGTGAAGGGTTTGAGTTATAAGCAGAGGCTGGATAGACTGCAACATTTTTCACTGGAGCATATGAGGCTGAGGAGTAACCTTATAGAGTTTAAAAATCATGAGGGGTAGTTAAGGTAAATGGTAGATATCTTTTCCCAAGGGTGGGGGATTTCAAGATTTTAAGGTGAGACGAGGAAGATGTTACACAGAGAGTGGTTTGTGTGTTCAATGAACTTCCAGAGGAAGTGATGGATGTGGGTACAGTTACAACATTTAAAAGACATTTGGATAAGTGCATGAATGAGAAAGCTTTGGGGGATAAGAGCCAAGCGTGGGCAGGTAGGACTAGTCTAGTTTGGGATTATGGTCAGCCTGGATTGATTGGACCCAAGGGTCTGTTTTTGTGCTGTCTGATTGTAAATCACTTCACTCTAGGTTTGATGTACAAATAACTGCAATACCTATTATAGGGAATCCAGTCAACGTGAATAACTGTTCATTGCTGATAGGATCCACAAAAATCATCCCTTTACTTCGGTCTAATGCATCACCTATTATGCTCGTTGTTCCACTTTGTATCAGATGCATTGAATGCTCTAGCAGTTCCGGAATGGTATAAGTAATTATTGAAGTTACTATCTCCATACCTCAGTGAGCCATAAATCAGATCCCTCTGAGATCAATGCACCATTGCAATGGCACAAAATTCTAAACTGCAATTATAACGAGAGCATGCCATGCCAGGCTACTTTAACCCATGTAGCAAGGTACAAAAGAGATGGTTACACCCACGGGGTGCAACTGCACGTGCATAGATGAATCACAGCGTGATTGCTCACAGTGATGCCCTGTCTCTTGTGTTAGCAGCACACACACCTATATAAAAAAGTACTTTTGCCAATAAGCCATTAACTAGCTCCTGTGAAATTCCTTCACCCACTTTTTCTTTAACAAAGGTGCTAACCTATTTATTTAAAATGGGTCAACACTTTCATTAAAATAGCAGTCGGAGGAATTCCAATGTGCTGGCATATCTTTCACTGGTCCTACAAACTGTGAACTAAATGTACACAATTTATTAAAACACTGATTTTTTTTGCAAGAGGTTTATTGTGAATATTGATTCTTTTAACAGTTCAGAAAGATCTAATATAAAACAAAGTTCTGTGTAATCTCGAATTCCTCAAATGTATTTCAGTTTTCCCAAGTCGATTGCATATCTCTTCAAAGTCCAAACTGCAGTTATCTCCTCCTTGCTTTTGACTGCTCCACCCTTGATCTTTCATCATCTGTCATTTTTGGAAGAGTAGAATCACACAACACAGAAGGGGAGCTTTCTCCCCATGGTGCGTGTACTGATTATTTGGTAAATCTATCCAAATAAGCTCATACCCCCCTGCTCGTTTCCTGAAGCCCTGAAAAAAAGTTTCCTTTTTGAGTTTTTATCCCACACTCATTTAAATTTAAGATGGAAAGTGCTTTCATTATCCTTTCCAGATCAAAAAAAGCAGAAAAACCTCCTCATCTGCCCGTCTGGTTCTCTTTTACTTGTGCATCCCTCTGCAAAGCACTCCTCCTGTCTCCTGAAACAGTTCTTACACATTATTTCTAAATTTCCACCATTGTTAACATTGCTTGCGAGAAGATTTTGTCTTTCACTCCGCATGTATTTTTTTAGCTTTCAACGGCCCTTAATTCTCTACGTAGCTTAAGTTTGTCCAAGGTTTGAATTTCTTCCCCAGCGTCTGGGGAGATTCTGTTCTATGTTAATGTAAAACCAGAAGCCTTCACTCACTCTGCTGTAACATAGCAAGGATTGAGAACTGAACATCTGAGGAAATGGGTTGTACAAAACCAAGGCCCACAGCTAAACACTTTTTTTTACTGTATTTAGAATAGTTACAGCATCACAAACAATGTCTGGTAGCACCCATTAAATACAGGCTTTAGTGGACATCATCTCGTACAGAGATGATTTGTGTCTTGAATACCATTAACCAGCACAGAAGTGGTCTCCAGGTCCAGATCTGGTCAGAAAAATGATCAGAGAAGAACGGGATGAGGGCATCACTGGCTAGGCAGCGTTTATTGCCCAACCCTAATTGCCCAGAGGGCAGCTTACAGTCAACCACATTGCTTTGGGTCTGGAGTCACATGTAGGCCAGACCAGGTAAGGATGGCAGTTCCTTCCTTAAAGGGCATTAGTGAACCAGATGGGTTTTTCCTACAATCGACAGTGGATTCATGGTCACCATCAGACTCTTAATTCCAGATTTTTTACATTGAATTCAAATTCCACCATCTGCCACAGCAGGATTCAAACCCAGGCCCCCAGAACATTACCTCAGTCTCTGGATTAACAGTCCAGCAACAATACCACTCAGCCATCATGCCCAAATCTTACCTAGCTTTTTCACCATCACATGGCTTTTGGAAGGAGTATAATATTGGAGGATGCACTTTGAACGGAACAATATGGCAAGACATTAGAATCTAAATGGTAATAATTTAAAGAAAGATGCAAGAATAAAGAGGTCAGTGGGGGCACATTTATAAATAATTGGTAGCAAGGGAAATTGAGAAAGCAGTTCAGAAAGTATTTCGGATACTTGGCTTCTTAAATTCAGGTTTTGAAAACAAAAGAAGGCAGGTATGCCTAACCAGTATTAAATCTCTGGTTAGGCCTCAGCTGGAGGATCATGTATTTGTTAGGGGTTGTTTCCTGGTGCATTCTATGTGGCAATGCCTTTAATATTTGGAGACCACTTGCCTACCAATCAGCACCCTGTTTCTCAAATGTAAATTGCTCTTCCCTTTAGAATTTGGCTTGCCTATGCTTGTCCCAAGAGGTGAAAGGCAAAAAGCTTCAACAGCTCATCTCCTTTAACAGCAATATTCAAGTTCTGGACTACCAAATAACCACTTCTCTTTAATTCTTTGTTTTATTCACTCATGAGATGTGGGTATTATTGACTAGGTCCCTAATTATCCTCAAGAAGATAGTGGTGAGCTGCCTTCTTGAAGTATTGCAGTCTATTTGGTGTACAATGCCATTAGGAAGGGAGTTCCAGGATTTTGACCCAGTAACACTAAAGGGACAGCCATGTATTTCCAACTCAGTATGGTGTGTAACTTAGAGGGGAATCTGCAGGTGGTAATGTGTCAATGCATCTTCTTCCCTTGTCATCCTAGGTGGTAGAGTTCACTGATCTGGAAGGCATTGTCAAAGGGACCACGACAAATTTCTGCAATGAATCTTGTAGATGGTATGACAACACAACAGCAAAAAATTGGAGATGATTCCAGAAAGGATTACTATTATTGTCCTGCAATTTCAATTTTGTTTCTTTCCATAGATGCTCCCTGACCAGTTGATTATTTCCAGGATTTTCTCTCTTTATATTGTGTGTAGTACTGATTGCACCGACTCAAGGCAGTGTGTTCTAGGGAGAACATCAAGATTCCAAAGAAGGCGCTGGGGATAATTATGTCAATCTGCATAGAAACTCTTGCAGGCAATTGTATAAGGCCTCAATTCTAGTCCTAGTACTGATGCTATTAAGTCATTTCCAAAGTAATGCATCTGCTGAATTGTCAATTCTACATCCAAGAACGAAGCTTTTATTCTGTAAATGATTGATATAAAACTTTCATGCAACTATGAACGTCCAAAGGACGTCATTTATTCTACCTTCCAATATCTACTCGCTACAGTAAAAAAGGGGGAAAAAAACACGCCATTCCACTATAACTAAAGATTTTTAAACAAGAGTAGAAACAATCCACAAACTCTTTATAGTTTGAACCTAAACAACAACTGTCAAATTCAATACAACTCGGTACAGCTTACAAACATTGTTACAACTGTAAGAATATCTAGTGTTGTACATCTAGCAAGGCCCGGTCCAGCTCAGGGAGAGAGAATATTTTCTATTTTTTTCTTAATACTTGAAATAATTCAAATTTCACTTCATTTGTTGGAAATGTAGGTACTTTGTTCTTAATTTTTATTTTACGCTCCTAACATAGCATCCTTTCAGTCTATTCTATCTGACACAGCTTTTAGCCTCTTCTTTTTTTAAAAAAGGACTTTAAAAAACTCAACCACTTCTTTTCCACTAACTGTATGCCAACAGTTTGATCCGTGAATAACAATAACTATTTATCCTAAGATAATATCATTACTTTAAAGTCCTTTTTAAGGTACACTGCTTAGCACATCTTACTCCATTGAAAGACTCAGCACTCCAGAGCTTGATGCATGCTTCCTTCTCAAACGGCTTCCCAGCGCAGACTGAAAATTAAAGTCAGGGTCTGGAAACTTCTCCTGCTTAGGCCTCTGGGTAATTCCCTAGGAACACTGGGTAATCACACCTCAAATGGAATTGTGAGTAACAGAGGAACACAGCAGGCCAGGCAGCATTACAGGAGCAGGATATCTGACGTTTAGGGTTGGGACCCTTCTTCAGTTCTAAGGATGGGTCACCGGATCCAAAATGTTATCTCCAATTATTTTCTCCACAGATGCTGCCAGACCTGCTGAGCTTTTCCGGGAACTTCTGTTTTTGTTCCTGATGTACAGCATCCACAGCTCTTTAGATTTATTCTATTCACATAGAACGAAGCACATATACAGTATGGTCATAGTTGGTAATGTAAAAGAATTGCATTTATAAGTTTGTCTTTGCGATCTCAGAATGTCAAAAATGCTTTACAGCCAAAGGAGTACTTTTTTTTAAAAGTGTGGTTACTGTTATAAAGTAGAGAGTGTAGCATCCAATTTATATGAAGCAAGATCCCAGAAACAGTAATATGAAAAAGCTCCAGATAATCTGAACTTTATAATACAAGAACACTCCCACTTGAAGTAACTCCAGGGAGGCCAGATCTCCTATCACCAAATCACCTTTTATTTGCATGAGGAGAGTCCTTGACATCAATCCAACTCCTTCAGAATCAGCTCTAAGAATGAACAGAGCCTTTGATGATCCTGTTTTTATCTTTCAGCCAAAGTTCCCTGATTGGTCCAGACTAACAGCCCCAATCAGGGATCTCATATTCTATGAGATCCACCTGGCTGACCTCATTACAATTACTACACCACTCTTCACTTAAAATACTAGCTTGCGATCTTTCAGTTTTAAAGAAGAATCATATTTAACATGAATTCTTTACCTCGTTTTTCTCTCCACAGATGCTGTCAGACATGCTGAGTTTCTTCAGAACTCAGTTTTACATTGGTATCATGGGATCTTTGAAATAAACCTGAGAGATGGATCAAGCCTCACTACTACGTGGGAATGCTAGGTTAGATGTTTAGGTTTGAATTCCAGAATGAAACTTGAACACCAAAAAGAAAAGAAAACTGCCTAACAAGCCACCCACCTCCACAATGCAGTCAATAACTGCACAGCTACATATGTCTTTGACATCACAGAACACTTTACAGCCAGTTACGTATTTTTTGAAGTACAGTGGTCGCTGTTGTAAATTGGGCAACAATGCAACCAATCAGCATCCTGGAAGCTCCGAGTAGCAACAATGTGATAAAGATCAGATAATCTGCTTTTTGAGATGCTGATTGAGGGATAAGTATTGTCCAGTTCTGAAGATGAAATATCCAGATTCAAAACATTAATTCTGTTTCTATCTCCACAGATGTTGCCAGACCTG
Organism: Stegostoma tigrinum; assembly: GCF_030684315.1. Classification (NCBI taxonomy): domain Eukaryota; kingdom Metazoa; phylum Chordata; class Chondrichthyes; order Orectolobiformes; family Stegostomatidae; genus Stegostoma; species Stegostoma tigrinum. Next base: position 11,519,224 of record NC_081391.1, read on the forward strand.
AAGAGTTTCTCCAGCATTCTCTGTGTTTGGTTAAGGTCGCCAGCATCTGCCATTTTCTGCCTTATTAGAGTACTCCATCAGTGGTGTCGCAGCCTGGAATATTCACTCCTGGGTCCAGTTGGACCTTAAGCCTGTAGCTCAACTCAGATCTAAGAATACTAACAATGACCTTACAACTGAATAATGCATGTGTTAGCGCTGACCTGCAACAGCATTTATAGAGACCATTTATGTCATTAAAACCAGAATGCCTTACTGCTGTAGTACATCACGATAAGGATGGCACTGTGGCTCAGTGGTCAGCACTGCTGCCTCACACCACCAGGGAGCCAGGTTTGATTCCACCCTCGAGCAACTGTCTGTGTGGAGTTTATACATTCTCCACGAGTCTGTGTGGATTTCCTCATGGTGTTCTGTTTCATCCCACAGTCCAAACGTGAAGTTTAGGTGGATTGGCCATGCTGAATTGCAAATAGAGTTCAGGGATGCGAAGGTTAGCTATGGGAAACGCAGGGTTACAGGGATACAGTAGGATGGTGGGTCGGTGTGAGCTTGGTGGGCTGAATGGCCTGGTTCCCCCCTGTAGGGATTCTATGATTCTATGAATCTGGAGTGTAGATAGGGTGAAGGGGCATGGGTGAGGTGAATAGCCAAGGTCTTTTCCACAGGATAGGGAAATCCAAAACTAGAGGGCATAGGTTTCAGTTGAGAGGGAAAAGATTTAAAACAGACCTGAACGGCAACTTTTTCTCACAGAGGGTGGCATATTTACAGAACGAGCTGACAGAGGAATTCATGCAAGTGAGTCCAATTGCAACTTTTAAAAGACATTTGGACAGGTACATGGATAGAAAACAGGCCACCACAGGCAAATAGGAATACTTCAGTTTAGGAAGCCTGGTCAGCATGGATGTGTTAGGCCGAAGGATCTGTTTACGTGCAATATGATTCTGTGAGTCTATGGCATATTGAGATTAGTTCGAAGTTGATGGAGATAACTGCACCCTTCCAATTCTGGCCCCTTAGGCATCCCTGAATTTAATGCTCTACCATAGGCAACTATGCCTTGTGCTGCTTTGGTCCTAAGCTCTGGAATTCCCTCCTTAAACCTCTCCTTTTCTCTTAGCCCTAAACTCAAAAAAAGCACTTGGACATTCATCCTCAGATCTCCTTCCATGAGTCAGCTTCACAAAAATCTCTTTGTTGACAACCAGTTCTTGTTTAGCATCTTGAGGCGTTTTGCTATGTTAAATGCACGATATAATTGTAAGCTGGTGTTGTTGTCATTGTTGATTAGTGGGAAAGGAGAACTGTAGTTTGGCAGCTGTTTCCAAATTACCAGATCTTCCAGACAGAAAAAAAGTGTTCCATTCTGTGTTTTTTTATGCATTAGCTTAAGTGTGACACAAAAAAAATTGTTTCTGTGTTACAGAGTGTGAGGTATGAAGTGTGAGGTATGTATGTTTATATTAGGACAGAATGAATAGTTTTCCAGACACGTATCTTAGCAGTTGCTGAGCCAACTAAACCGTCCATGGAATATGGGATGAATAATGGTCTAGATGAGAATCAAGACTGATTTCGAGAAGCAGATTTTGAAATAAATGCAAAGTCTTTAGCTATTTTAGAGAGTTAGACTGAAGAATGTTATTTTATCAATTCTGAAGGATTTTCTTTCCTTTTATTCATTCATAGGATGAGGGCATCACTGACCAGGCAGCATTTATTGCCCATTCCTAATTGCCCAGAGGGCAGCTAAGAGTCAACCACATTGCTGTGGGTTGGGAGTCACAGGTAGGCCAGACCGGGTAAGGATGGCAGATTTCCTTCCCTAAAGGACATTAGTAAACCAGATGTGTTTTTCTGATATAATAAAATGTGAGGCTGGATGAACACAGCAGGCCAAGCAGCATCTCAGGAGCACAAAAGCTGACGTTTCGGGCCTAGACCCTTCATCAGAGCTCTGATGAAGGGTCTAGGCCCGAAACGTCAGCTTTTGTGCTCCTGAGATGCTGCTTGGCCTGCTGTGTTCATCCAGCCTCACATTTTATTATCTTGGAATCTCCAGCATCTGCAGTCCCCATTATCTCTGATGTGTTTTTCTGATTATGGGTTCATGGTCATCATTAGATTCTTAATTTCCAGATACTTTTATTGAATTCAAATTCCACCACCTGCCGTGATGGGATTTGAACCTGGGTCCCCAGAATGTTATCTGGGTCTCTGGATTAACTGTCCAGCGATAATATCACTAGGCCATTGCCTCCCCCATGAGTTAACAATAACTCCAGTTACCAATAATTAATATTCACATTTCTAAAAGCTAGATTTCATATCGTTTGCCAAGTTTTACTCCTCTCATTGCCTGTATTGTATCCTAGAAACAGGAAGAAGTTGAGAGGGGGAGGTTGGTGAGACAGTAAGTCGTGTGATTAGTGGCTGCAATCATTTGAGGTATTTAAATATTTTAATACATGCTGGCAGATGGAAAGCTTAAGTTGTTAACCTCCAGAGGGTAATGGTGTGAGATCGGGGAGAGAGAACAATTTAGACAATCTATCACAGCTGAGGATGAGTGTATTGAAAAAAGGAAACAGAACAGATCGAACATTAAACTTTCTCAGCTCCTCAGTTGGTTGTCACTTCCCAGAATGGCAGGCAGAAAAAAAAATTCCAGGAGGAAGTACGTCCAAGTTAAATCTGTGGATGTGTATACACATTTATGTCATAAGAAAGGAACTTCTCTGGCAAAAGTTAATCATTGGCAAATTTACTTTAACTAGATTGCAGCCATGTCCTAAATGTATAACTGTAGTAGAAAGGCAACTTATTTTACTTATTAAAAAGTTGAAAGAATGGTGAATTGAATTGAAAATAATGAAAGCAATTTTTTTATATTCATTTCACAGGATGAGGGCATCATTGGCTAGGCCAGCATTTATTCCCCATCCCTAATTGCCCAGACAGCAGTTAAGAGTCAATCACATGTTGTGGGTCTGGAGTAACGTACAGGCCAGACCAGAAAAGACGGAAGTTTCTTTCCCTGAAGAATATTAGTGAACCAGATGGGCTTTCTTTTCCCCAAATAATCACTTCATGGCCATTATTAGACTTTAATTCCAGATGTGTATCAAATTCAAAATCCGCCATCTGCTGATTGGAACCTTGGCGGGGTGGTGGGGCGGTGAAGTGCGGTCACTGAATTAACAATCCAGCAACAATATCACCAGTCCATTGCCTCCCTTGGTAAATTAAATCTGATTACAGAAGGATCATGCTTAAGAGTAAAGAAGTCTTACCGTAATTGAACAGGACCTTGGTGAGTTCACACTAAGAGTGTTGAGTACAGTTTTGATCATAAAAACCTGATTCCTGGGATAAGAGAAAAGGTTAAATGCGTCCACATCTGTATTCAATGCACAATAATCTTGTTGAACGGTAAAAATCTTAAAGGGCTCGACAGGAGAGATGCTGAAAACCATATCCCGTGTTTGAAATTCTCCAACCATGGGAAACAAGAGCGCAGGACACAGTCTCAAAATAACATGTTGATAATTTAGGTGCAAACAAGGAGAGATTCCTTCACCCAAAGGGCGGCTCTTTGGAATTCTCTAACCCAGAGGGTTATGGATGGTCATTGACTTTATTCACAATAAAGATGGTTAGAAAGAATGTGGGAATATGCAAGAAGGTAGAATCAAGTTATAAAATCAGCCATGAACATACTGAATGGTACAGCAAATTTAAAGAATCAACACTCCTACCACTATTTCTACATTCTCACATTATACACTTAAATGACAAGGACAAACACAGAGAAATAAGAGAAAGTATTGGGTGGATGCCAAATAGAGAAAAAAAACAGATTTGGAAGATATTGGAGAGCAGGGTAACAGAAGGAATTGAAGAGAGTAAGTTAAGCAGAGAGGCATTAACAAGAAGAAAGAATTTGCACTTGTATAGCAGCTTCACGCTTCATTATCTCAGAATATCTTGCTGTGTTTTATAGACAGTGAGGGCCTTTGAAGTAGAGGCATTGTTGTGATGCAGAAAAGCCAGCAATCAAAAGCAAGGTGCAAAGTCCCATCATCTGCAATTTCATAAAGACCAAACACTGTTTGAGTGATGTTGCTGTGGATAAAAATTGCCTGGATACCAAACAAGTTTGGACATTTTTAAGGTTCAGTCGTGGGATGTGGACATCACTGGCTAGGCAAGCATTCATTACCATGTGCCCATCACTAAATGCCCTTGAACTGATTGGTTTGCAACGGCCCTTTCAGAGATCAGTGTTACACGTCCTTGTGGTAACACTCCGAAGTCACAAAAATGAAAGCGTGCACAGAATTCCCCAACTTACCTGACTTTCAGTCCCAGGTTGACAGAAAGCACAGACCAGGTTTCTGCACTTGACAAGAATTACTGTTTGTCAAAAATAAACAGATTCTAGCTATAGGTAAACAATTATGGCCCAATGACATATAACTACTGGGTAAATTTCCAAACCTTTCTATACTCCTTCTTACACACACACAGACCGACACAAATAGGGAAAAAACGTGGGTATTATAGACAGAGGGAAAACTGAGAAAGCAGTTCACTGGACTCAATTCACAGGATCCGCTGAGATGGTTCTTGCGCTGGTCAGAATGTTGTTTCTCAGTCTTCCTTCTCCGATGCTTCCCTAGCTTGCAGGAGCACAGGGCAACTGGCTCACACTTAACCCCTCCCTACCTCCCCACCTACACCCTCTCCACCTATCTTCTTTACTCTCCATCTTCGGTCCGCCTCCCCCTCTCTCCCTATTTATTCCAGTTCCCTCCCCCCATCCCCCTCTCTGATGAAGGGTCTAGGCCCGAAACGTCAGCTTTTGTGCTCCTGAGATGCTGCTTGGCCTGCTGTGTTCATCCAGCCTCACATTTTATTATCACACTTAAAGACCTCTGGTTTATTTGTCAAAACTGTTGAAGGAAGAATAAATGGGTTTTATTCATGGTATAGGTGTGATTTACTGCAAAGAAGAGAGAGCTCCTAAGTGGTAGAAAATCAATGGCTTCTCCCTATTTTGTTCACAGCCTCAGCCAATCACTTATGTATTGTCAGGCAGAATGATATGTTATCAATAACTTAACAACAGACCAATCAGGTACTTCTTGCCAACTGAATTTCTATTGTACACACCCTTTGGCTCTAGCTCATCTTCAAACTACACTTTAAGTCCTAGTTGAACGAGCTGCTGTGTAAATGGTACTTATAAAAAGTGTTAGGTCATTTCATTTACAAACTGCAGTAATCCTTGGTTTTAAAACAATTATTTTCCAACAGTCAAAAATACAGAAAAATAAAAATATCTTGACATTAGTTAAGCATCATCATATTGTTGTGGGTCTGAAGTAACATGTAGGCCAGACCCAGGTAAGGAACAACAGATTTCATTACCCCAGAGAACATTAGTGCACCAGCTGGGTATTTGGAACAATCATAGAGTCATGGAGCACAGATACATACCCTTCAATCCAACTAGTCCATGCCAACCATGTTTCCAAACTAAACCATCCCACTTGCCTGCATTTGGCCCATATCCTTCCAAACCTTTCCTATTCATATACTTATCCAAATGTTTTATAAATGTTGTAACTGTACCATAATGCAAGTTTATTGCTTGCCCTTAGGCTGGTTTTTCCCTGACATAAAAAGGTGAATTCTAATTTTGCTATCTGCCATGGTTGAATTTTAACCCATGTCTCAGCACATTAACTGAGACTCCAGATTGCTGGTCAAGTCACATTACTATTGCATCATAGCCTCACCAATGACCTAGGTTCTGAAATAGCTGACAATCCTTAGTTTCAGGGCAATGAGGCACTGCTAACAAATGCTGACTTTGCCTATAACGCCTAGATCCCATGAAAAAATATAAGACAACCTCAAGGAGATCAGCTTACAGTTTGAGACATAAACTAAACGAGAACATTTATTTAAACTTAACATACGGCCATGAGAACCCAAGGTTCTTATCTACATGGTCTGTAAACGTGGACTTCCTGCTTTTGACAACAAGATGAACAATGACCTGCATTTACATTGCTTTTTTAATGCAATAAAACATGCTCAGGGTACCTCTCAGGAGCAGTATAAATCACTCCGAACTACAAAAAGAGATATTACAGAAAAGTCCAAATGCTTAGTCAGAGGATCTGAAAGGTAGAAAGCTAGTTAAGAGGTTAAGAGTGTGGGGAAATTTTCAACCTGAGTATCTAAGTAGATAGGAGCCATGGTCACCAATGGAAATACAAAATTATAGATACTCAAAAGGCAAAAGTTAGAGCTACACATCTTTATTTAGCAATTAAGGGATTGCGTTGAGTTGAAATGCTCTCAGCACATTTAGTTTCATCGTTCTAGAATGGTAATGCACACTAAGCTTCCTTAAACTCGCTGTTCCTTCACTGTCACTGGGTTAAAATCCTGGAATTCTCTCCCTGACAGCACTGTGGGTGGACCTACATCCCAAGGACTGTAGTGGCTTAAGAAGGCATCTTGCAACCACCTTCGCAAAGGCAAGTAATGCTAGCCTAGCCAGCAACATCTACATCTATAAGAGAAAAACATACTCGCTGTGTTATAAAGGGGTCTGTGGTACTCATTACTACTGTCTTTCAACTCAAGTCAGCTGTTGCTCTACAAGAAGATATAGAAACAAAGAAAATAAAAGCAGCAGTAGGTCATTCAGCCCTTTGAGCCTATTTTGCCATTACTCATGGTCATATCTAATCATCCATCTCAACAGCCTCATGTTGTTTGCTTCCTGAGCTGGTTGTTTTGTGGTGTGTAGACATTTCATTACCATTCTAGGCAACATCATCAGTGCAATTGGTAATCGAAGTGTTGGTGTTCTGCTCCATTCCAAATTTATATAATCCTCTAGTGTGGGGGGTCTTGTCACTTCCGGCTCTGTCTTTTTAGCTGCAGTCTGTATACGGTCTCTACATGTTTGTTAATGGAGTCTCGTGTTAAGAACGAGACCTCCAGAAATTCCCTTGCATGTCTATTATTTGATCCAGTATAATCGCTTTGTTCCGGTCGAACTGTTGACTCTCATTGTCCGTGCATATTGAGACAGGTGAATATTGTTAGTGTCTTTTTACTGCCAGCTGGTGTTCATGTATCCTGGTCGCCACTTCCCTCCCCATTTGTTCAATGTAATGTTTATTGCACCCGCTGCATGGGATTCTGTATATCACGTTAGTCCTGTTTACTGTCGGTATGGAGTCTTTAGTCTTTGATAGCATTTGACGCAGCGTTGATGTAGGTTTGTGTGCAGTCATGATCTTACGTGTCTAGGGAGTCTGGTTGTTGTTTCTGATATATTTTTGATGCAGGGTAGCATTACTAGTGTCTTTTGTTGTACTGTGTCCTCTGACTACCCTCTTGGTCAGTAAATATTTTGTGCAGTATATAGAACATAGAACACTACAGCGCACTACAGGCCCTTCAGCCCTCGATGTTGCGTCAACCTGTGAAACCAATCTGAAGCCCATCTAACCTACACTATTCCATTATCATCCATATGTTTATCCAATGACTATTTGAATGCCCTTAAAGTTGGCAGGGCATTCCACACCCTTACTATTCTCTGAATAAAGAACCTACCTCTGACATCTGTCCTATATCTATCACCCCTCAGTTTAAAGCTATGACCCCTCATGCTAGCTATCACCATCTGAAGAAAAAGGCTCTCACTGTCCACCCTATCTAATCCTCTGATCATCGTGTATGCTTCTATTAAGTCACCTCTTAACCTTCTTCTCTCTAACGAAAACAGCCTCAAGTCCCTCAGCCTTTCCTCATAAGACCTTCCTTCCATACCAGGCAACATCTGGTAACTCTCCTCTGCACCCTTTCCAAGGCTTCCACGTCCTTCCTATAATGCAGCGGCCTGAACTGTACGTAATACTCCAAGTGTGGCCGCACCAGAGTTTTGTACAGTAGCCTGTTCCTGCTTTTCCCCCACATTCTTTGATCCTGTTAGCCCCAGGTGTATATCAAACTCCTTCTTGAAATCATACAAGGTTTTGGCCTCAACCGCTTTCCCCGGTAGTGAATTTCATAAACTCACCACCTGGGGGTGAAGAAATTTCCCCGTAGCCCTAAATGGTCCATCCCATATCCTTAAACTATGATTCCTAGATGCGGACTGCTGTGTCATTGGGAATATCCTTCCTCCGTCTACCCTGTCTAGTCCAGTTGGAATTTTCTAGGTTTCTAACAGAACCCCCTCATTCTTCTAAAATCCACAGAATATAATCCTAACTAATTCAATCTTTCCTCATGTCACTCCTGCCATCCAAGGAATCAGTCTGGTAAACCCGTTCTGCATTCCCTCCATTGTAAGAACATCCTGACATATGAAGAAACACTGTGTTAACTGGGCTTGCACTCACTGGATTTAGAAGAATGAGCAGAATCACACAGAAACATATAAAATCCTGATGGGACTGTAAAGGTTAGATACGGGAAGTATGTTCCCAATGTTGGGGAAGTCCAGAACTAGGGGTCACAGCCTAAGAATAAGGGATAAAACATTCAGGACAGAGATGAGGAAGAATTTCTTCACTCAGAGAGTTGTGAACCTGTGGAATGCGCTACCACAGAAAGCTGCTGGCACCAGTTTGTTAGATATATTCAAGGGAGAGCTGGAAATGGCCCTTGTGGCTGTAGAGATCAAGGGATATGGAGAGAGGGCGGGTGTGGGATACTGAGATTGCATGATCAGACATGACCACGTTGAATGGTGGTGCAGGCTTGTAGGGCTAAATGGCCTACTTCTGTACCCATTTTCTACACTTCTACGTTTCTTATCCTTCCTCAGATAAGGAGATCTGTTATGTTTCCCGGTATCCCTTAGAAAGCAAAATCTCTTGTATAGGGTTATTGAGGTAAACTTAAAGGGAATACTAAGTGGAATAGGAAACATAAAATAATTAAACAATGTTGATTCATCCACAAGCAAGAATGGGAAAGTAAAGAATTTAGATCTGACTATTGACTGCACTGAAAGCACCCAGTCAATAAGAAGTTATTATCAGTAAGTCCAATTAAACACTGGCCTGCATCTTAAGCATGGCATCTGAAATTTTCCAGGTGCAAAGTCTTGCATATCTACATTAGATATGCAAAATATTCTGGGCTTGCGACAGTAAAAGTAAAAATGCATGGCTTTATATTCTCAACAGCACTGTTTAATGCATCATTTTATTGTGCACAAAGAAATCCTTGCAGTCACATAAGCGTGGCTGTGGTGTGACAGAAAATAACTTGGCATCCTACAAAATCTACTGATTTAAGGGGATTATTAATCCAACTGTGCACCAACTCAGAATGTGGCTACATCGCTCAGTTCTGCTCACACTACTACAGCACATAAAACAGAGTTGAGCAGAAATCTATGATAAGGCGACCACTTCTTTGCTGGCTGTATAATGTAGGGTATGTTATCTTGAATTGACTAGAGACATCAAGAGGAAACAGATGGGACTGGTGCATGGAAGGAGCTGTAAGACTTAGTAGTCAATAAACCCTTTCCACAAAGAAAAAGTTTTGACTCCAATTTTCTTCTCTTTTTTTGAGGTTCTGATTCAAGGGGGAGATTGTGTGGAGGCCGCAAAGCATAAGATCGCTGCATAGTATTAGGAATGAATGAGTGAAAAATGCCTGGTGGTCACTTTCTTTACATGTTCCCATCAGTGTGGGGCGACAAGTGTTGATAGCAATTCACTCATTCAAATGATTATTTTGCATGTCTCAGCCCACATTTCAGATGTACCATTTCAACTTGGGAAGGAGTCCCATTGTCACACTGTGTGTCACACAAATGCCAGGCAATAACTATCTCTAACAAGAGACAATCTAATCACCCTCTCTTGACATCCTGCAACTGAATGCCCCACTAACAACATCCTAGGAATCACTACTTACCACAAACTGAACTGAATCAGCTGTATAAATGCTGTGGCTACAGGAGAAGCTAAGGAGCCTGGAATTCTGTAGCGAGTAACTCATCTCCTGACTTCCCCAGTCTGGGTCCACCATCTGCAATGCACAATTCAAAAGTGTGGTGGAGTAGTCCCTACTTACCTGGATGAGTGCAGCTTTAACAACACTCAAGAAGGTTGACACTATCCAGGACAAAGCAGCCCACTTAATTGACAGCCCCTCGATCAGCTTCGACATTCTATCACTCCTTTATGTGCACAGTGGCAGCACTGCACACGATATACAAGATACACTGTGGCTCCTTCAACAGTACTTTCCAAACGCATGATCCACTCAACCGTGATGGACTGGTACCATTGGCTACTTTGTATAGCTAAACTTAATTTTAAGTGTTTCAGAGATAGCAGAGCTGCCGATGCTGGAGAATCTGAGATAACAAGGTGTAGAGCTGGATGAACGCAGCAGGCCGAGCAGCATCAGAGGAACAGGAACAGGGGTCTAGGCCCAAAACATCAGCCTTCACACTCCCCTGATGCTGCTTGGCCTGCTGTGTTCATCCAGCTCTACACCTTATTATCCCTAATTTTAAGTGTAATCTTTTTACATTTAACTGAAGTGCTTTTGAGTCTGCTACCCCAATGGGCAGCTCCCACCTCAAACAGTGTGGCTGCCTATTATTTCTGTCCAGACCCAAGTGCTGCCCCTCCCCATATACAAAGCACCCCTCCCCACCCCAACACTGGTTAATGGTGTGAGGCTCCTGGAGGAAACTACTAAATTAGTCACTCGCTTGAAAATTACCCTCTGAGTCCTGGCATCAGCAATTTGTGGATTTTAAGTGTTAATATTGCAGGTAGTCAAGCAGGTGATTGGGGTTAATTGATCAATTATTTGATCAATGGATAGGTTCAATGGGGAATAGTTGGGGCTGTGGGAGGAAGGAGCTGTAAGACTGAATAGTCAATAAACTCTATCCACAAAGAAATATGTCTTGGTTTTCTGTCTCACCGACCGGCTTGGATCTAAATTGATGTCAACCCATACTTCAACCTGACAGCAAGTATGGGACCTGGAAATGAAAATTCAGCCTCAGCGTCAACACGAAACATTGCTACGTCAGATGCGGCACACAGTCTAATAACAAGCAAATGTATGCATTAGAAGCAATATACAGCCTCTTGAATGTGTTACAGCATTTAATAAGATCATGGCTGTCTCATTTTAACCTGCATTCACTGCATTTTGAGGAAGGGAATTCCAAAGACTCATATCCTCTCATGGAAATACAACTTATCTCTGTTCTAAATGAGCGACCCCTTATTTTCAAACCATTATGCATAATTCTATATTTTCTCACAAAAGGAAATTCTCATATACACCCTGTTGAGACCCCTCAGTATAATTATGTTTCAATCGAGTCTTCTCAACTCCAGCAGATACACGTCTAGCCTATTCAACCTTGCCTCATAACACTCTCTCTCCAGGTTAATCTGGTACACCTCTGAGCTGTCTCCAGTCTATTTACATCTTTCCGTTTAAAGGGAACCAATATATTGCATAGCACTCCAGGTGTGATTTCAGGGCCTGTATAACTGAAGTATGAACTGCTTACTTTTGTATTCCCCTTGTAATAAATGATAACATTCCATTAGCTTTCCTAATTATTTGCTGTACCTGCATTGTAGCTTTTGTGATTTATGCACTAGGTCAGCAAGATCCCTCTGCATCTCAAAGCTCATAGATTCCACTCATAGATTCCCTGCACTGTGGAAGTAGGCCATTCAGTCCATCAATTCAAGTGCTGCAGACTCCACTGAGCTTGGTACTAGATAGGGTTAGCTCATGTTGGACTTGCAGTTAGTGGGTAGAAAAGAAAAGAGAGATAACTGAGACCTTCATCCATATACTCTTGTCTAGATTCTAACGCAGGTCCTAGAGGAGAATGGTTGAAAGCAGTGCTTTACCCAGCCACATTGCAATCCCTTATATAGGCCACAAAGCCCATTTGGGACATACCACAGTTTGCTGAAATTTGATAATCTTTAATGAGAATTTTATAACTGACATTCAACACAACACATATCAAAAGCTATTTCTTAGACATAATTTCTTGAGGGAATGCTTAAATACTGGAGTTTTGTACTTGAAATTATAATCTATGAATACACAAATCTGAAGCACTCACAGCGCTGGTCAAAATTATATCTTCTGTGTATTTTAAGAGATTTCAACTAACTTTACTTTTGCATTCATGTCTCAGCTCCTCCAGCAAGGGTCTTCGCTTTTCAATGGCCCCCTCCCCATTTCCAAATGTGAAACAGAAGGATCAATCTTTTCATTATGTGCCATCTGCGTCACCTGTCTGTAAGAATGATTTTTGTAATCATGGTAATGATTCTAAGTTACATAACTGTGGAACAATAGATTCTCCCTGTCTTGTAAAGGGAAGGGCTAAGTTGCGTGACTGTAGAAATAAAGGGCGATAGGTTCAAGGTGGACTACAGAATGAAAGTGTGACCTGCGTGGCACATCACTGTATTTATCCTTCTAACAAAACCATTTGGAAACAGATTACTGGTCCTTCTCTCATAGCGGGAAAGGTTGAGCAGCTTGGGTCTGTACTCAATGGAATTTAGAAGAATGAGAACTGGTCTGATTGAAACAGTTTCATGAATACGTTTGAAAGGTTGGGACCACTTTCTTTGAAGAGAACAGAGATCAAAATCCTGGAATTCCTCCCTAATAGCATTGTGGGTCAACTCTCAGACGTAGACTGCAGTGCTTCAAGAAGGCAGCTCACCATGACCTTCTCAAGTGCAACGAGGGACAGGCAATAAATGCTGGCCCAGCCAGCGATGCCCACATTCCACAAATGTATAAAACAAAAAGGTTGGGACAGAGAAATCATAGGAATGTTTCTGTCATTGGTGGAAGGATTGAGTACAAGAGGGTGCAGAATTAAGGTAACTGCCAAAAGAAGCAATTGAGACAGAAACTGAAAACTGTTGACTCTGCGTGATTAACTTCCAGAATTGCCAGTGTGTAAATGTGGTGGAGGCAGGTTACTTTGAGGCATATGACAGGGAGTTGGAATATTATCTGGAAAGGAACAATGTGCATTGTTATGGAATGAAAGTGGATACTGTGCACTAGATGCACTGCTTTTTTGGAGAGGCCATGCAGACATGATAGGCTGAGTGTCCTCCCCGTGTGCTGTAAAAAGTCTGTGATTCTGTGATATATATGATTCATGAATGGATTTGAGAGCAGAGAATTTCAGTGGATAACTCCATTTGTTGGGATAGGCAGACAAGTGGGCACAGTTTCACATGATCATACAATGAAGGAGTAGGCCACTCAGTCCCTCAAGCCTGTTCTACCATTCAATAAGATCATGGTTGATCTGTTTGTAACCTCAAATCCTCATCCTTGCCTGTGCTGATAACTTTTCAACCCCTCGCTGAACAAGAATTTACCTTCCTCTGCCTTAAAAATATTCAAGGACCTGACTTCCACCATCTTCTGACAAAGAGAGTTCCGAAGACTCATGATTCTTTCCAAATAGGGACTCTCCCATTGAAGTCAGATTTGAGGAAGGATGTCTTCTCTGAGAGTTCTGTTATGCTTCAGAATTCTCTTCCACAGAGGGTGCTGCACACTAGTCAATCAAATATATCCAACATCAACTTAGCCAGATTTTTGACTGACAAGGGAACCAGTGGTCAGAACAGGAGGTGGTTGGTGGTGGGTAGCTGACAGTTAATGCCACAGTCAGATCAACAATGATCTTACTGAATGGCAAAGCAAGCTTGAGGGGCCAAAGGTCCACTCCTTACTCTCATTCCCTCCGTCTTTATTTAACCTTGTGGGAGTTTGCTTTATACAAATCAGCTGCTGAAGTCATGCTCACTTCAACAGAGAACATAGAACATAGAACAGTACAGCACACTACAGGCTCTTCAGCCCACAGTGTTGTGCTAACCTATTATCCTACTCTAAGATCAAACTACCCTGCATACCCTACATTTTACTATCATCCATGTACCTATCCAAGATATCCGAATGTCCCTAATGTATCTGACTCTGCTACCACCGCCGGCAGCACTCGCCACTCTTTCTGCAAAGAACCTACCTCTGACATCTCCCCTATACTTTCCTCCAATCATCTTAAAATTATGCCCCCTCATCATAGTCATTTCCGCCCTGGGAAAAAGTCTCCAGCTATCCACTCTATCTATGCCTCTCATCATCTTCTACACCTCTATCAAGTCACCTCTCATCCTTCACTACAATGAGAAAACCCCTAGCTCCCTCAACATTTCCTCATACGACCTGCCCACCACTGTAGGCAGCGTACTCTGCACCCTCTCTAAAGCTGCCACATCCTTCCTATAATGAGGTGACCAGAACTAAACACAATTTTCCAAGTGTGGTCTAACCAGGGTTTTATAGAGCTGCAGCCTAACCTAGCAGCTCTTAAACTCAATTCCCCTGCCAATGAAAGGCAACACATCATATGCCTTCTTTACAACCCTATCAACTTGGGTGGCAACTTTGAGAGATCTAGAGACGTGGGCCCCCAGATCCCTCTGTTCTTCCGCGCTGCCAAGAATCCTGCCATTAACCCTGTATTCTGCATTCAAATTTGACCTTCCAAAGTGAATCAATTCACACTTTTTTGGGTTGAATTCCATCTGCTACTTCTTTGCCCAGCTCTGCATCCTGTCATTGCCCCGTTGCAACGTATAACAGCCCTCCACGCTGTCCACAACTCTACCAACCTTAGTGTCATTGGCAAACTTACTAACCCACCCTTTCCATTTCCTCATCCAAGTCATTTATAAAGATCAAAAAGAGCCAGAGGTCCCAGAACAGATCCCGTGGAACACCACTGGTCACCGAGGCTATCCAACTACTACCATCCTCTGTCTTCTATTGGGTAGCTAATTCTGTAGACAGACAGCCAAACTTTCCATGATGCCATGGCTCCTTACTTTCTGAGGATCCAGAAACTATAGGGACTACATTTCTAAAGTACTTATTTGACTGAGGTTCTAAGTAAAGAAGTGAAACATGCAACATCAATGGGCATCCATTTCCAGGTTGAAATCCAGAACATTTGTTGAAGACAAGGAAGGCAAGAGGTGGTAAGTTGGATTCGTCTGACTGCTTACCCTGAAATACACTTTGCTCTGTGCAGGTACACCGCATTAAGAATTGAAGATCCTGTTATCCAGTGTTTTTATATGTCATCCCCTAATGGAGAAATACAATATTTGCTCTGTGCTAAAATGCATCTTTGTTAAATTGCTAAATGCCCTTCACTCCTGGTGAGTCTAAAAAAAGCCTCACCATGAGTGAAGGTGACAGATAAAGTAGTGGTGCTGAAAAGAATAATATCTGAAAATAGGGAATTCTATGTGCACAGGTACACTAAATGAAAGTCCATTTGGTGAGATGTACTTAGAGCTCCTCAGCTTGTGTTGCATGGTATCTTCCCAGAAGCCACCCCTCCATGTCAAACCCGATCCCCAAACAGAACTGGCAGTAACCCCTTATCCACTGTTAAAGAGGAGAGAAAAACACCACACATCTTGCACTACAAAACAGCTTCCATTTCTGGAACACAGCCATGTGCTTGCTGACAAACATTGCTTGCTGAGGAACGAATGTCTTGATTTTTAAAGTTCTCATTCTGGCTTTCAATTCCCTTTTTGGCCTCATCCTTCACGCTCTCTCTCTATCTCTTTCTGCAATTGCCCAAGCATTTTAACTCTGTGAGATACCGCTGTCCTCTAATTCTGGCTTTCAGGGTTATTCACGGTTTTAATATCCTCAGTAACTCTCAACTTCATTTCCCAGTTTTAAAACATTTCTCAACATCTGTTTGACTGATGTTTGTAGTTATCTGAGCGAATATGTCCTCACATGACTCACTCTCATATTTTGCTTCATTTTGCTTCAGTGATGATGCTTGTGACATTTTATTACATTAAAGGTGCTGTATAAACTGCAAAATGTTGTTGCTGAAGAGAGACATGTTGTTGAAGCTTTTTGTCTCTGCACTCATCAGGACAAATGCAAGAATTCCAAATTTCAAGCAATCACAACTTATTCTACAGGAGGAAAGGATGTTAACTGGTTGGCAAGTCAACTGTGATTAGCTCATTCACTGCTAACAATTGCCCCAAGCAATTCTTTTTAATGGTTAAAAGGTTGAATATGTTCTTCCTACAAAATTTGACATTCTTACATTTGTCCTGACAAATGCAACATGAAAAGCTTCAGCAGCATTTTTCCCCCAATGTCCAAGTACTGAATTGCCAGTGACTGTAAGTTAATAAAATGTGAGGCTGGATGAACAC
The DNA here is from genome assembly GCF_030684315.1 of Stegostoma tigrinum. Lineage (NCBI taxonomy): Eukaryota > Metazoa > Chordata > Chondrichthyes > Orectolobiformes > Stegostomatidae > Stegostoma > Stegostoma tigrinum. The sequence continues at coordinate 11,535,585 of NC_081391.1, forward strand.
AGCAGGCCAAGCAGCATCTCAGGAGCACAAAAGCTGACGTTTCGGGCCTAGACCCTTCATCAGAGAGCCGACTGTAAATTGTTGTTTTTCTGGTTCTTGTGACACCAGGAATCAGGGTTTATCACTTGGCAGTTGCTTTTAGCCTACTGCAATCTTTTGCGGTATCTATTTATCAGGCTGACCTCATGCTGAGTCAGCCAGGCACACCACAAGCCATATTCTTCAACCTATCTTTTCCATCCCTCAGTCTTCACAGAAATTCTGATGGGCAGGTAACTTATTAAAATTCATAGCAGTGTGATATTACAATGTTCATAATAAATTCCTCTGTGTGCTATTAGAATGGAGGTGTTAAGGATCTTAAACAAAATCAGTCAATGTCTCTATTAATAGCAACAGAGGAGTTTGCTAGGTCTCAAAATTTAGATACAGTTCCCTTATCTAGCACCTCAATCAAACTCCTGGACAGAGTACAAGAAAATACTTGTGTATCTTAGAGGTAATCTTGTTCTGTGCTAGCTTACAGCTAGCCGCTGCATTTTTTTCTAACTCTTTGTTTCATTGACAATATGATCTCCACCAGTTCTACTCCTGTCGTTTCTAAGCCCCAAGTACAGCAACCTAAATGTTCTTGCACCTCAATCAAGGGTCAATGAACCTTCTCCTACTCTAATTGATTAAACAATGGTATTGCAGGATATAATTCTCCTGCACATTCAAGGCTGCTAAAACCTGGACTCACAGTCAGGTAGAATACTGTACCTTAGACACTAAGTTATCAATGTCATGGAATCACAGGAGAGTCTTGTGATTCAGTAGATAGAGTCACTGCCTCTGAACCAGAAGCTTTGAGTTTAAGCTCCATTCCAAGACTTGCTGAGTAAGAAAGGTGAGTTCGTAATGCAGGTTGAGTCTCAACTTGTCAACACATGCCAAGGACAGGCAGTAAGACTGAGACTAGTGAAGAAGAATATGATGGCCTCTACCCTCAATATCTAAATCTCCAGGTTATATCCTGCTTGTTGATACAAGAACTCAGACTCTTTGTAGAGACAGGTGACTGGACTATCAGTCTAGATCAGATTGGTGCCAACAACATAGGGTTCAATTTCACCATTCTGCATGAGCATGGAATACTGACCTACCTCCTGCCCTCCCCATTTTGGAGTCTGTGGTGCTGTAGGGCAGAGCTGCCTACAAGTAGCAGATTTAAGAATCCTAGTACACCCTATATGGGCCTTCAAGGCATTAGAGAGGCTGACAGTGATTTTGCAGTCACTCCAGTCATTTCCCTATGCAACTCCCAAAGCAGAGTGGGGAAGTCAGATCAAAGAAGAATCATAGAATCCCTACAGTTTGGAAGTAGGCCATTCAGCCCATTGAGTCCACACCAACTCTGTGAAGAACATCTCAGCCAGACCCACCTTAGCCCCCTACCCTGTCCCTGTAACCTTGTATTTCTCATGGCTAACACGACCAGCCTGCACATCTCTGGACACTATGGGCAATTTAGCATGGGTAATCCATCCTAACCTGCACAGCTTTGGACTTTGAGAGGAAATTGGAACACCCAGATGGAAACCGATTCAGACACAGGGAAAAGCATGCAAACTCCACTCAGACAGTTGCCCGAGGCTGGAATCGGACTTGGGTCCCCAGCACTGTGAGGCAGCAGTGCTAAACATTGAGCCACTGTGCAACCCCTAGGTCAACTATCTTGAAGCAGGCCCCAAGGTGCCAATGCTGAAGGTAAGAATCAACTCAAGGTCCTATGTTGAGGCATGCCCTGCTCTCCCACCATGATAAAATTGTTCCTTCATTGTCACTTGGTAGGAAACTTGCTCCCTCCTTAACAGCACTGTGGGTGTACTTACACATCATCACCTACAGCTGATACTAAAGAAGGCAGCTTACCACCACCATTTTGACGGTAATTGAATATGTAGAATGAATGCTAGCTTAGCGAGCGACACCCAAATCCCACCAAAGAATATGAACAAACTTATTTTCTCACTTTGTAATCAATTTTGTTAAAAGGTAGCTGAGAGGACATGATTTTATTGAGTCCCACTTTCATTTACTGACCATTTACTGCAGTTGGGGGCTCTCTAAAGCTGGACAGACTCTGTGTTCCCCATACTCAATTGGGTAAAGAAATTGTAGCTATGCCAATTAAGGGGACACCCAGTGGCCTAATGGATAATGCACTGCCATCCTGAGACAGGAATTGTGGGTTCAAGTCCCATCTGGGGTCCTGAAACGCTGCTTGTTTTGGGGGGGCACGGTGGCTCAGTGGTTAGCACTGCTGCCTCACAGCACCAGGGACCCGGGTTCGATTCCAGCCTCGGGTGGCTGTCTGTGCGGAGCTTGCACATTCTCCCCGTGTCTGCGTGGGTTTCTTTCGGGTGCTCCGATTTCCTCCCACAGTCCAAAGATGTGCAGAGTAGGTGGATTGCCAGTAGTATTCAGGGATGTCTAGATTAGGCAGGTTATAAGTAGATGGGTCTGGGTGGGATGCTCTGAGGGTCAGTGTGGACTTGTTGAGCCGAAGGGCCTGTTTTCCACACTGTAGGGATTCTATGATTCTATTCTATGAACTGTTTCCACCTTGGGGCAGATTAGGCACAATGGAATGGTCTCATTCCCAAGGTAAAAATTCACCCAATGGAATAGCACCACAAAGGAGAAGGCTAGATGATGAAGTGTGAGGCTGGATGAACACAGCAGGCCAAGCAGCATCTCAGGAGCAAAAAAGCTGACACTTCAGGCCTAGACTCTTCATCAGAGGGTTCTGGAATAAATAGGGAGAGAGGGGGAGGCGGACCGAAGATGGAGAGAAAAGAAGATAGGTGGAGAGGAGAGTATAGGTGGGGAGGTAGGGAGGGGATAAGTCAGTCCAGGGAAGACGGACAGGTCAAGGAGGTGGGATGAGGTTAGTAGGTAGGAAATGGAGGTGCGGCTTGAGGTGGAGGAAGGGATGGGTGAGAGGAAGAACAGGTTAGGGAGGCGGAGACAGGCTGGGCTGGTTTTGGGATGCAGTGGGGGGAGGGGAAGAGCTGGGCTGGTTGTGTGGTGCAGTGGGGGAGGGGAAGAACTGAGCTGGTTGTGGGACGCGGTGGGGGAAGGGGAGATTTTGAAGCTTGTGAAGTCCACATTGATACCATTGGGCTGTAGGGTTCCCAAGCGGAATATGAGTTGCTGTACCTGCAACCTTCGGGTGGCATCATTGTGGCACTACAGGAGGCCCATGATGGACATGTCATCTAAAGAATGGGAGGGGGGCTTGAAATGGTTCGCGACTGAGAGGTGCAGTTGTTTATTGCGAACCGAGCGGAGGTGTTCTGCAAAGCGGTCCCCAAGCCTCCGCTTGGTTTCCCCAATGTAGAGGAAGCCACACCGGGTACAATCGATACAGTATACCACATTGGCAGATATGCATGTGAACCTCTGCTTAATATGGAAAGTCATCTTGGGGCCTGGGATGGGGGTGAGGGAGGAGGTGTGGGGGCAAGTGTAGCACTTCCTGCGGTTGCTGGGGAAGGTGCCAGGTGTGGTGGGGTCGGAGGGGAGTGTGGAGCGAACGAGGGAGTCACGGAGAGAGTGGTCTCTCCGGAAAGCAGATGAGGGTGGGGATGGAAAAATGTCTTGTGTGGTGGGGTCAGATTGTAGATGGCGGAAGTGTCGGAGGATGATGCATTGTATCCTGAGGTTGGTGGGGTGGTGGGTGAGAACGAGGGGGATCCTCTTTGGGCGGTTGAGGCAGGGGCAGGGTGTGAGGGATGTGTTGCGGGAATTGCAGGAGACGCGGTCAAGGGCGTTCTCGACCACTGTGGGGAGAAAGTTGCAGTCCTTGATGAACTTGGACATCTGGGATGTGCGGGAGTGGAATGCCTCATCCTGGGAGCAGATGTGGCGGAGGCGAAGGAATTGGGAATAGGGGTTGGAATTTTTGCAGGAGGGTGGGTGGGAGGAGGTGTATTCTAGGTAGCTGTGGGAGTCGGTGGGCTTGAAATGGACATCAGTTACAAGCTGGTTGCCTGAGATGGAGACTGAGAGGTCCAGGAAGGTGAGGGATGTGTTGGAGATGGCCCAGGTGAACTTGAGGTTGGGGTGGAAGGTGTTGGTGAAGTGGATGAACTGTTCGAGCTCCTCCGGGGAGCAAGAGGCGGCTCCGATACTGTCATCATTGCAACGGAGGAAGGGGTGGGGTTTGGGGCCTGTGTAGGTGTGGAAGAGGGACTGTTCCACGTAACCTACAAAGAGGCAGGCATAGCTGAGGCCCATGCGGGTGCCCATGGCCACCCCCTTTGTCTGTAGGAAGTGGGAGGAATCGAAAGAGAAGTTCTTGAGGGTGAGGACGAGTTCGGCTAGGCGGATGAGGGTGTCGGTGGAGGGGGACTGGTCGGGCCTGTGCGACAGGAAGAAGCGGAGGGCCTTGAGGCCATCTGCATGCGGAATACAGGTGTATCGGGACTGGACGTCCATGGTGAAAATGAGGTGTTGGGGGCCAGGGAATCGGAAGTACTGGAGGAGGTGGAGGGCGTGGGTGGTGTCACGGACGTAGGTAGGAAGTTCCTGGACCAAAGGGGAGAAAATGGAGTCCAGATAGGTTGAGATGAGTTCGGTGGGGCAGGAACAGGCTGAGACAATGGGTCGACCAGGGCAGGCAGGTTTGTGGATTTTGGGAAGGAGATAGAAACGGGCCATGCGGGGTTGGGGAATAATAAGGTTGGAGGCTGTGGGTGGGAGGTCCCCTGAGGTGATGAGGTCATAAATGGTGTTGGAGATGATGGTTTGGCGCTCGGGGGTGGGGTCATGATCAAGGGGACGTTTGGAGGAGGTGTCGGAGAGTTGGCATTTGGCCTCGGCGATGTAGAGATCAGTGCGCCATACTACCACTGCGCCACCCTTGTCTGTGGGTTTGATGGTGAGGTTGGGGTTGGAGCGGAGGGCTGCCCGTTCTGCGGGGGAGAGGCTGGAGTGGGTGAGAGGGGTGGAGAGGTTGAGGCAGTTAATGTCTCGACGGCAGTTGGAGATGAAGAGGTCGAGGCTATTTGGCCCATCAATCTAAACTAACTCTTCCACAGACAATCCGGTTAGTCCCACCCTCCAACCTTTTTCCATATCTCGGCAGTTTCTTTTCTCCTTCAGGTACTTCTCCCATTCCCTTTGAAAAGCTTCAATTGATTAGATACATAGCACACTGTCAGGTCTTCCAAATCTTAACACTCATTGGAGGAAAGGTTCTTACTCATAGTGCCTGCGGTTTTTTTGCACTCAATATTAATCAATGTCCTCTACTTACTGACTGTTCAGTCACTGGAAATTACTCTAATTATTCTTCCTCTATTAAAGCCTTTCATGATTTCAATCATCTCTATCAAGTCTCTTTTTCGCCTTCCCCATTCTAAGGAGAATTGCCTCACCTCCTCCAGCCAGTCTACATGGCTATAATCCCTCAGCACAGGAAGCATTGCACTAAGTCTCTTCTCTGCTCTCTCCAAAACCTTGAGGTCTTTCCAAATCATTACATTTTAATCAGGCTGGTAGAGCAGAAGTTTTATCATTCAGAAGTTTTTTTTTAACTGTTCTGTGGGATTTGGATGTGGCTGTCGAAACTAACATTCATATAGTCATAGTGATGTTCAGCATGGAAACAGACTCTTCAGTCCAATTCATCCATGATGACCAGATATCATAAAAATATCTTGTTCTATTTGGCAGCATTTCACTCTTCCTGTCGCACAGGCCCGACCAGTCCCCCTCCACCAACACCCTTATCCGCCTAGCCGAACTCGTCCTCACCCTCAACAACTTCTCTTTCGATTCCTCCCACTTCCTACAGACAAAGGGGGTGGTCATGGGCACCCGCATGGGCCCCAGCTATGCCTGCCTCTTTGTAGGTTATGTGGAACAGTCCCTCTTCCACACCTACACAGGCCCCAAACCCCAACTCTAAACCCTTCCTATTAATTTATCCATCCAGATGCCTTGTAAATGTTACTGTACCAGCCTCCACTACTTCCTCTGGCAGCTCATTCCATATATACACCACTCTGCGCATGAAAAAGTTGCCTCTTAGGTTCCTATTAAATCTTGCCCCTCTGACCACAAACTTACGCCCTCTAGTTTTGGACTCCCCTACCCTTGGCTATTTACGCTATCCATGCCCCTCATGATTTTATAAACCTCCATAAAATCATCCCTCAGCTTCCGAGGTTCCAGAGAAAATAGCCACAACTATTCAGCCTCTTCCTATGGTTCAAACCCTCCAACATGCTTGTAAATCTTTTCTGCACCCTTTCAAGTTTAATAATATCTTTCTTACGGCAGGGAGACCAGAATTAAATGTAGTATTCCAAAAGTGACCTAGCCGATGTCCCGTACAGCCACAACATGACCTCCCAACTCCTATACTCAATGCACTGATCAATAACTACCTTTAAAATGGTAGTGGTAAGCTGTCTTAAGTACATCCAAAGTGCTGTTAGAGAATTCATTCCAGGATTCCCACCCAACGACAATGAAGGAACAGTAACATAGTTCCAAGTCAAGATGGTATGTGACTCACTGAGGAACATGCAGATAGTAACGGCTCACAGTCCTCCCTAACTTACTCAGCTTCACTTCCTTGTTGTGCTCCTCTTAACAGATTCCTCAGATGTGGGTGCTCCTGGTAAGATTCACAGGTCATGGTGATGACTTACCTTCTTGAGTACAACTTATGGACTACAGATTTCCTCCCCTAAAAGGGATCAGATGGGTTTTTTCAACAATACATTGGTTTCATGATCACCATTACTGATGCTCATTTTCTTAAGCCAAATTTATTTAATCAGATTTACTTTCTCAATAGCTGATTTGGAGCTTGTGTTCAGTCTCTGGATCGTTAGTTGAGGTCTCAAATTTACTAGTCCAATCATCGCTCTGCGATGGAGGCCTTGTAACACAGTGGATAGTGTCCCTATCTCTGGTCTCGAGTTTTGAGATCATGTCCCACAACAGGACTTGTTGGTCATAGAAGGAGTGTTCACAATGTGTTAAACAGTCTGGGAATCCTTCCACCACTTACCCAGCACACACAAAGTGAAAGAAGTATGTGTCGAGGACTGTGAAGAGGCTGCAATACTTAAGCTAACCTGGTGGGGGCAGTGTATTGGGCTTCACTCAATGACTCCAAGCTGCTGTGGATCTTTGCATGTCTTTATGGGATGTGGTGATCACAGCTAGGGCAGTATTTATCACCCATCAAGAGCATGCCCTTGAGAAAGTGGAGGTGAGATGTTTTTTTGAACGGCTGCAGTCCTTGCAGTGCACATACACAAATAGTGCTGTTAGGGAAGGAGTTCCATGAATTTTATTCAGCAACAGTGAAGGAATGGTGACATATTTCCAATTTCCTTGTCCTTCCAGGTCGTCATGGTGTGAGTTTGGAAGGTGCTATGTAAAGAGCTTTGATTTCACCTAGAGCGGTGAATATTGATGATAGATTCTCCAAAGTTCTTTCCATCATACGGCAGAAGGGAAGCCCTCCCACTCTTACTGCCTGGAAGGATTTTTGGCTGATTCTTCACCTGCTTGACTAAATCCTTCCTTGCGCAGTGAGCCCTGATATGAGACCTGAACCCTGAGCTTCAGGCTTAGAGGCAGAGACATTCCCCACCGCAACACCATGGTTAGCTTAGTTGGCTACACAGATAATGAGTGGTCCCAATGGTAAAGGTTCAATTCCAACAGTGGCTGAGGTTACCACAAAGAACCCACATTCTCAACCTTGCTCGTTCATAAATCATAGAATCTCTAAAGTAAGGAAGTATCAGTCCATCCAGCCCACACCAACGCTTCAAACAGCACCCCACCTAGACACACACACACACCCAACCTGTATCACTGTAACCTTGCATTTTCCATGGCTAATCTACCTAACCTAAATATCCCTGGACAGTATGAACAACTTAGTATGGCCAACCCACCTAAGCACCCGGAGGAAACCCACACAGACATGGGGAGAATATACAAACTCCACACAGACAGTTGTCTGAGGGTGGAATCAATCCCGGGTCCCTGGAGCTGTGAGGCAGCAGTGCTAACCGCTCGTTGCCTGAATTCTGGTGACCCTCAGGTTAAAGCACCAGCAGTCGTTTTTCTCCAATGAGAGAGCAGTTCTACAGTCCTCCATGATAATGCTGGATTTACTTCAACAGTCTTGCTATGAATGCTTACTATGTGCAACATCACTCAATCTCCAACCAGGTGCTCACAAGCAGAAGTCTACACTGGAAGCAATAGAAATTTTATAGCAAGTTTTACATATTCAAGATCTTGAATCTTTGGAGCATTGTAATTTTAATTTTAATGAGGTTATTCAGCATTTTCATGATGTTGTCACCTTCCTGCATGAGACTAAGATCAGGGATTTACTAAAACTTTCGAAGCCAGATTTAATTCTTACTAAATTATCATTTCATCTGTAATGAAAAATGTGACTCAAATGAATGACACTCTGGCCCATTGTTCCTGGAACTTAGATATCCACCTCCTTGAAGCTCCACATTAGCATTTTTTAATTTGAAAGCTGTGGAAAGTGTCAATCCCCCATACCGGACATCATTGAGGTGGTAAGCAGACAAGATGAACTGAGGAATAATGTTTAATTATTGCCAAAGCTGGGTTATAGACAGAAGGGGAGTAGGAGTTTCACCGGTTCATTCTTGCAAATAAGACAACACGTGGATGTAATCAGAAGGAACACACAGACACATGGAACACAAAAGGATCAAGTAAAGAACATTTAGAGGTACAATGGAAATTACATTGTAGGAGCAAATTACTGCACTTGCTGGAATCTGTACTTTAGGTTTTTGAGAAATTATGGACTTGCTCGCTGAGCCAGTGTGTTCGATTGCAGATGTTTTGTCACTCTGCTGGGTAACATCGTCAGGGCGTCTCCGCTGAAGCATTGTTGTTCTGTTCTGGTTGTTATTTATATGCCTCAGTTTGCTGGGGTGGTTGGTATTACTTCTGGTTCTGTTTTTCATCAGTTTGCATATCAAGTCCCGTTCGCTGTGTTTGTTGAACGAGTTCCGTTTGGAACGCCAGGCCTCCAGGAAACCCCTGGCATGTCTCTGTTCGGTTTGTGTTATTATGGATCTGTTGTCCCATTCAAATTTGTGTCCTTCCTTGTCCATGTGTATGAGACCTGTGAGAATTAGTCATGTCTCTTGGTGGCTAGTTGGTGTTCGTGTATCCTTATTGCCAATTTACTTCAAGGAGTCTGCACTGTGTGCAAGCCAGTCATTTTAACACTGTGTCCTGCTCACATGCCCACTTGTCTGTCCTCGTCATGCTACAGTGCTCCAGTGAATTATGGTGCAAACTAGAGGAACAACATCTCATCCTCAAACTAGGCACTTTACAGCCTTCTGGACTTAATAATGAATTCAACACTTGCAAATTGTGAACCCACTCCCATTTCTTCCCTTTCTTTTAGCTTTACTTGTTACATTCTCTGTCACCATGGCCTCTCTCCCTTCCTGCACCCCATGGGGGCTCTTTCAAATCTGGCAGTTAGGCACACCATTGTTCTGCCATTCTCACATTCCAATCACTTAATCTGAACTATCAACAACTTTTCTCCACCAGCACCCTACACCCCACCACCCCGACACATCCCCTGCCAACTATAGCATAAATGCTTCCCCCTCCACATTTCATTAACTCTGATGAAGAATCATCTAGACTAGAAACGTCAGCTGGCTGTCTCTCCATGGATGCTGTCTGACTCGCTGTTATCTCCAGCACTTGTTGTTTTCATGGAGATAACTTAGTTGAGTAAGTGAAAAAAAGCAATCAAAAAATTCCACTGGGAGAGCTGGAGAGGCAGGAGCAGATGGTGAAGGAAAAATTACCCTTATTTTGTAGCATGTCTGAGAGTTTGTTAGAGGTGGTAGATATGGGAGCAGTATTCAAATCTTGGGATATGTTTATCTTTGAACAGAGCCAACTGCTCTGTGGAGCAAAAGAAAATGTGCAGCGTAAAGGAGGAAATCAAGCTTATCGGAGGCAGAAATTAATTGTGACTCATCAAATGAGTAAAACCTGAGCCTGTAATTCATCAGTAAAGTCACCACAGTCCCAGATAACAAAGAGTGGAGCTGCATGAACACAGCAGGCCAAACAGCTTCTTAGGAGCACAAAAGCTGATGTTTCGGGCCTAGACCCTTCATCAGAAAAGGGGGAGGGGGAGAGGGTTCTGGAAAAATAGGGAGAGAGAGGGAGGCGAACCGAAGATGGATGGAGGAGAAGATAGGTGGAGAGGCAAGTATAGGTGGGGAGGTAGGGAGGGGATAGGTCAGTCTGGGGAGGAGGGACAGGTCAAGGGAACCGGATGAGGTTAGTGGGTAAGAAATGGAGGTGCAGCCTGAGGTGGGAGGAGGGGATAGGCGAGAGCAAGAACAGCTTAGGGAGGTAGGGACGAGCTGGGCTGGTTTTGGGATGCAGTGGGGGGAGGGGAGATTTTGAAGCTTGTGAAATCCACATTGACACCATTGGGCTGCAGGGTTCCCAAGCGGAATGTGAGTTGCAGTTCCTGCAACCTTTGGGTGGCATCATTGTGGCACTGCAGGAGTCCCAGGATGCATATGTTGTCTAAAGAATGGGAGGGGAATGAAAATGGTTCATGACTGGGAGGGGCAGCTGTTTATTGCAAACCGAGCGGAGGTGTTCTGCAAAGCGGTCCCCAAGCCTCCACTTGGTGTCCCCAATGTAGAGGATGCCATAACGGGTACAGCAGATGCAGTATACCACATTGGCGGATATGCAGGTGAAGATCTGCTTGATGTGGAAAGTCATCTTGGGTCCTGGGATGGGGGTGAGGGAGGAGGTGTGGGGGCAAGTGTAGCACTTCCTGCAGTTGCAGGGGAAAGCGCCAGGTGTGGTGGGGTTGGAGTGGAGTGTGGAGCGGACAAGGGAGTGCACAGCGGACAAGGGAGTGCCAGAGAGAGTGGTCTCTCCGGAAGGCAGACAATGGTGGGGATGGAAAAATGTCTTTGGTGGTGAGGCCGGACTGTAGATGGTGGAAGTGTCGGAGGATGATGCATTGTATCCAGAGGTTGATGGGGTGGTATGTGAGTACTGGGGGGATTCTCTTTTGGTGGTTATTGCGGGGGTGGGTGTGAGGGACGAGTTGAGGGAAATGCGGGAGACATGGTCGAGGGCGTTCTCAACCACTATGGGGGGGGGGGTGGAGTTGCGGTCCATGAAGAACGAGGACATCTGGGATGTACAGGAGTGGAATGCCTCATCCTGAGAGCAGATGCGGCGGAGGCGAAGGGATTGGGAATAGGGGATGGAATTTTTGCAGGAAGGTGCTTGGGAGGAGGTGTATCCTAGGTAGCTGTGGGAGTCGGTGGGCTTGAAATGGGCATCGGTTTCTAGGTGGTTGCCTGAGATGGAGACAGAGAGGTCCAGCAAGGTGAGGGATGTGTTGGAGGTGGCCCAGGTGAACTTGAGGTTGGGGTGGAAGGTGTTGGCGAAGTGGATGAACGCGCCGATACAGTCATCTCCTCTCACCACAGTCCCACTCTCTTTGGAAAGAGACAACTCATGGTGGTTTAAGAGGGGGGGTCACCATTCCTCAAGCAAGGATAGAGATTAAGAAGAAGGTACCTTCACGGTAACCTCAGCTAGTAAAGGAATTGAACCCTTGCTGCTGGCATCACCTTACATCAGAAACCAGCCATCCAGCCAAATACACTTAGCATTCTGAACAAAGTACTAAAAGGATAGCTGCCTCTGCTAAACAAGGCAATGTACCCTACATGTGAAAGAGCTCAGCCAAGGGCTTTGGTGGGTTCACTTGTCTCTTCGGTCAGTCATTAAATGCCGATCTCGCTTTTGGAAAATATTCCTCTCCTGTTGAAGAATAATCATGCAACTCTTAGACTATGCAACACCACCAAAGGACAGTGGATTATGTTTCTGCACTTTCTAATTTTCTCCCATTTCTTTCTGATATCTAAACCTCAGAATGTGGATCCAGTACTCGCAGACTTGACACCTTTAGTGTCTCACCCACATAGCCATTCTGCATGAACAACATGAAGGGTCTAGGCCCGAAACGTCAGCCTTCCTGCTCCTAAGATGCTGCTTGTCCTGCTGTGTTCATCCAGCTCCACACCTTGTTATCTCGGATTCTCCAGAATCTGCAGTTCCCATTATCTCTGATTATCCCCGATGGCGAGCGTTGACCGGTTACAGTGCCATCCACTCCACATCGTATATGACAACAGTAATTATATTTCAAAATGTATTTAATTGGTTTTAAAATATTTTGAAACATCCTCTGATCAAGGACGGTAATACATGAATGCAAGACTTTCTTACTATCCCAGATATAGTCAATTAAAAAGCTCAGAGCAAGGATCCACATTGTGATCTTCGTATGTGACCTAATTCCAGGCAGTTCAAATTATCCTAAGAGGCTGTCGCCCTTTCATACCTACATAATCTTCCATCCTGATGTTTACACACTTCTTCAGATCTTTCTTTTGCAGCTCCCTTATCTTATCTTTCAGTTTCAAGCCTTGAATTCACGGGAGTGTCTCACGGATCTAAATTTTAAACCCTTAATTCATAAAGTGAGTGTGCTAACAAATTGTTATTTCAATCTCACGGACAGCAGCCTCTAATGATTATATAGGGAGAATCCATGATATTATGCTTATTACATAGTATGTACAATAGGAGGCCTTGTGCAGCTCAGATCAGGACAGGATGACACACCTGAAAGAAATAGCTCAAGCCATCGTACTGTGTTTGTGAGATGGTGGCACAGTGCTAATATCAGTGGACAATTAAGCTAGAGGCCCAGGCTAATGTTCTGAAGATATAGGCTCAAATCTGCAACTGATGAATCACACAAATTCAGGAATTGAAAATTAGTCTCAGTGCTGGTGACCATGAAGTTATTATTGATTGTCAAAAAGCCCCATCTGGTTCATTAATGCCCCTGAAGGAAGGAAAACTGCCATCCTTACATGCCCCTATGTGACTCCACACCCGTGCAGTAGTGTGGGTGACTCTTAACCTCTTTCTGAAAAAGCACAGCAAGCCCCTCAGTACAAGGCCATTGAGAGACAGGCAACAAATGCACATCCCATGAAAGAATTTAAAAAGGTGTATTTGACACGTTGATCCGCATGTCAAACAGAAACTTGATGCCATTTAAGCTGAAGGAAAGCTACACTGTGTGTGTGAGGAAGGCACTAGCAAATTAAAATGTTGTCACATTTGCTGTGATGGGTATGCAATGAACTGACAGAGCATATTCCAGGGAGCCTCAGTGCCAGATGCAAGTCAACACTAAGGTAATTTGCTATATTACATGCACCTACCTCTCTGTCAATGTATTTGTTGTGTGAGAGACAATGAGATGAAGAACAATCATAAATGCTCACAAATTATGGAACAATATGGGGTGGAGTCAGCTTGATTCTCTCTCCTATCCCTTCACTGCTTCTTGCTTTCCTTTCACTCCCTCTCTCCCCATTTATCTTATTCTTTCACCATCAGTTAGAACTGAGTTCTAAATCTAGGCTGGTACTCTAGTGCAGTGCTACATTGTTAGAGGGCTGTCTTTCAGATCAGACATTACACAGAGGCCTAAATCTAACCTTCCCTGATGAACATCATGCTTCCTATTTCATCGGTGGTCAACAACTATCTGACAAATCACCTCTCTAGTTTAAGAAAAATCCCCTCATTATCAGGCCAAGCAGCATCTTAGGTGCACAATAGCTGACGTTTCGGGCCTAGACCCTTCTAGGCCTGAAACGTCTGTTTTTGTGCTCCTAAGGTGCTGCTTGGCCTGCTGTGTTCATCCAGCTCCACACTTTGTTATCTCGGATTCTACAGCATCTGCAGTTCCCATTATCTCCCCTCATTATCACATTGCTGTTTGTTGGGTCTTTCCATTTCCATTTTGGCTGCTGTGTTTCTGATGGAAGAGTGATTCCATTTCAAAGAGTACTTACTTTGCCGTAAAATGCTCTGTGACACTCATACAGTGAAAGGTGCTATGCAAATGTAAGGGTTTTTTGAATGTATAATCCAACTGCACTGCTTCAAGCAGATAGCTTAACACTGTCCTTTATACCATGACTTCTGGTATCCTGAGCTACAAGGATAACTGTGGAATGGAAGCTGCAAAAAGAGATGTGAGCAATTCAATTTTAAGCAAATGCCAGGGAATTTCTGCTTGGGAACATCAGCACTGATATGCTTATCCTCCTGCTATTGGACAGAGTCACAAGCAGTATGACACCCTGAAAACAAGACCCCCATTTACCCAGCACACCACCAGAAACTGCTTTACATGCCAAAAACACACTTTCAGAATATGGTTACTGTGGTAATGTAGCAAATGCGATCCTGCCATTTTCTTACCTTAGATAATAGAATTAAAGAAGAGATTGCAACAAAGGTTGTTTTAATTCTTGTATAGAACGTGGGCAATGCTGGTAAGCATATGTTGCCCAACCCTGGAGGCCTTTCTACGCCATTTCAGCCAGTTAAGAGGCAACCATTTGCCATAGGTCTAGCATCACATGTAAGTTAGACCAAGTAAGGATGGCAGATTTCCTTCCCTGAAGAAGATAGTGAACTAGAAGGGTTCTTAACAACTATTAACAATGGTCACCAATAACGTAGCTTTTAATTGCAGCTGTCACAGTGGGAGTTGAACTCATGAGCCTACACCAATAGCCAGGATTCAAAGAAACAAAGAAACCTACAGCACAGGAACAGGCCCTTCAGCAGCAGACATGGGTACTGCATATCATCAATGACAGAACTGCAAGGTCAGGGGTCCAGTTAGTCATAGACAAAGAGAAACAAAGAAACCTACAGCACAGGAACAGGCCCTTTGGCCCTCCAAGCCTGCGCCAATCAAGATCCTCTGTCTTAACCTGTCATCTATTTTCGAACGGTCTGTGTCCATTTGCTCCCTGCCCATCCATGTACCAGTCCAAATATATCTTAAAAGACGCTAACGTGTCTGCGTCTACCACCTCCGCTGGCAATGTGTTCCAGGCGCCCACCACCCTCTGTGTAAAGAACTTTCCACACATATCTCCCATAAACTTTCCTCCTCTCACTTTGAACTCATGACCCCTAGTAATTGAGTCCCCCACTCTGGGAAAAAGCTTTTTGCTATCCACCCTGTCTATACCCCTCATGATTTTGTAGACCTCAATCAGGGCCCCCCTCAATCTCCGTCTTTCTAATGAAAATAATCCTAATCTATTCAACCTCTCTTCATAGCTAGCACCCTCCATATCAGGCAACATCCTGGTGAACCTCCTCTGCACCCTCTGCAAAGCAACCACATCCTTTTGGTAATGTGGCGACCAGAACTGTACACAGTACTCTAAATGTGACCGAACCAAAGTCCTATACAACTGCCACATGACCTGCCAACTCTTGTACTCAATACCCCGTCCAATGAAGGAAAGCATCCCATATGCCTTCTTGACCACCCTATTGACCTGCGTTGTCACCTTCAGGGAACAATGGACCTGAACACCCAGATCTCTCTGTTCATCAATTTTCCCTAGGACTTTTCCATTTCCTGTATAGTTCACCCTTGAATTTGATCTTCCAAAATGCATCACCTTGCATTTGCCCGGATTGAACTCCATCTGCCATTTATCTGCCCAACTCTCCAGTCTATTATATTCTGCTGTAATTTCTGACAGTCCCCTTCACTATCAGCTACTCCACCAATCTTAGTGTCATTAGCAAACTTGCTGATCAGACCACCTACGCCTTCCTCCAGATCATTTACATATATCACAAACAACAGTGGTCCCAGCACAGATCCCTGTGGAACACCACTGGTTACAGGTCTCCAATTTGAGAAACTCCCTTCTCCTACTACCCTCTGTCTCCTGTTGCCCAGCCAGTTTTTTATCCATCTAGCTAACACACCCTGGATCCCATGTGACTTCACTTTCTCCATCAGCCTGCCATGGGGAACCTTCCCAAACGCCTTACTGAAGTCCATGTATATGACATCTACAGCCTTTCTCTCATCAATCAACTTTGTCACGTCCTCAAAGAATTCTATTAAGTTGGTAAGACATGACCTTCCCTGCACAAAACCATGTTGCCTATCACTGATAAGCTCATTTTCTTCCAAATGGGAATAGATCCTATCCCTCAATATCTTCTCCAGTAGCTTCCCTACTACTGACGTCAGGCTCATGACATGATTCCTAGTCTCATGACATTGCCACCTACGCTCAAAGTTCTCCCAAAATTTGAAAGAAGTGACTTGGAAAGCTCTTCATTTATTAATATGATTAATAGAAGTTACTGACTACATCCATTGATGCTAGCATTGCCCTGTCTCTTTACTGTTCTCAGTCATGCAAAATCACCAGATCCCGAAGGACACTAAGGAATCGAGTGATATGGATATAGGGCTCTGAAGTACATAGAGAGTCACAGAGTTGTACAGCACAGAAAAAAAACGCTTCAGTCCAACTCATCCATGTCAACCAGATATCCTAAATTAACCTAGTCCCATTTGCCAGCATTTGGCCCATATCCCTCTAAACCCTTCTTATTCATTTAGCCATCCAGGTGCCTTTTAAATGTGGTAATTGTACCAGCCGCTACCATTTCCCCTGGCAGCTCATTCCATACACACACCACCCTCTGCATGAAAAAGTTGCCCCTTGGGTCCCGATTTAATCTTTCCACTCTCACCTTAAACCTATGTCCCTTAATTTTGGACTCCCGTACCCTGCGAAAAATACCTGGCTATTCACCCTATCCATGCCCCTCATGATTTTATAAAACTCTACGAGGTCACCCCTTAGCTTCTAATGCTCGAGGCAAACAGCCCCAGCCTTTTCAGCCTTTTCCTATTGCTCAACCCCTCCAACTCCAACACCATCTTGTAAATGTTTTCTACACCCTTTTGAATTCAATGAGATCTTTCCTACAGCAGGGAGATCAGAGTTGGTCACAGTATTCCAAAAGTAGCCTCACCAATTTCCTGTACAGCCAGAACATGGCTTGCCAACTCCTATACTTAATGCACTGTCCAGCAAAGGCAAGTGTACCATACATATAAACACACAAATTAGGAGCAGAAGTAGGCTATTCAGCCACTTGGGACTGCTGAGATGTTCCTGAGATCGAAGATCAGCCATGACCCTATAGCATTTCAGGCTTGAGAGACCAGTTCAGTGTCTCCTTCTCCGCTTTCTTTTATTCTTATCTTGTGCCCTGTGGCTGTCTTGACAGACCAGCTTTTGCTCCTGAGTCATATTTCTGTTTTAGCCGAGTCTTGGGAACATGTCACTTGACGGAAAGGCTCATGCTTAAGATTTAACAAATGTTGACAGGTCTGACTGCAATGGAAAGGTTAAAGTTGTCAGGCAGCCTCAAAACTGCTCTGGGAGGATGTTTGATTTTAATGGCATAAGGGATAGTCAAATAGTAACAGGTCTCTTCATACCATCCAAGCTGAACCAACACTGCCGGAACTGAAAATGATTCAACCCAATTTAAGTGGGAGCCTCTGCTTCATGCCAGCTTGAGAAATTTGGACTTGATGCCAACTGAAATCAGGTTGACACAACTTGATTAAGAAGAGCGAGGGAAAAGGCACTCCCCTGAGAAATGACCAAACTTGGGGAAACCCAGATATTTGTCCCAGCTTTGCATATCACCACTGGTGATTATGGTAACAGCTTGGAATAGCCTACCCTGTTACTATAGCAATGCATTTCATGATACATCATCTTGAGTACCAGTTTGGACAGCTCTGTGATATCAAAAATAACAGCAGAAAATGCAAGCGCAGTTGGTTTTTTGAGACCTATTGATTGATGGGATGCCTCTAAGGCCAAGCTTTACATTAAACATTTTTTTATGAGCATTACATTTAAATTATTGATCAGAATTGCCTTTGTTTCTAGATACGCAGATGTCATCTTTTCCTTGAGCAGTATTTTCTGTGCTTCCCAACTTGCTACAGCTGAAGGGTCAATAAGCAGTGAGTATCAATTTAAGGCGTACGGCCAAGGATCCAGAGGCAACACCAGGAAAATCTCCTTTTACACAAGGAGGGTTTGGATTTGGAATACGTGCCTGAGACATTGGGCAAAAGCACAAAAGGAGCCTTCAAAGATAATTTGATTAATGCTTTGAAGGAGAAAGATTTGAAGGGTTTTGGGGAAAGAGTGAGTGCTGGAACTAACTGGATTGTTCTTCTAAAGAATCAGCACAGATTCAATGGGCCGATAAGTCTCCTTCTGTGCTATACTCAGAATCACAGAATTCTTCTGTGAAATATTCTGAGGAAATAACCATCCAAGGCCCTCTTAAATATCTGATTTGAACATGCCTCCACCACACTTCAGACTTTAACAAGAAGCTGAGTGAAAAGGCTCCCTTCAATTCTGTTCCTTTTGCAAACCACTTTAAATCTGCACCCTCTCGTTTTGATCCTTCGCAAGGAGGGAAAGATTAATCACTACCAATTTTGTCCAGCACCACCGGCACCCCCTTCCCCCCCCCCCCCCCCGCCCCCCGCACCTCATTCATGATTTTGAAACTCCTACAAAATCTCCTCCCCAGGAAAACTGTTCCAACTTATCCAATCAATCCTCATTACTGATGTTTTGCATCCCTGGGACCAATCTGAACTTTCTCCAACTTGTTCACGTTCTTTCTAGAGTGTGATGCCCAAAGTTGCACACAATACTCCAGCTGAGGTTGAACTGGTGTCTTCTACATGTTCAGCATCGCCTTTTTGCTCCTGTACTCTCTGCCCCTTTTATTGAAGCCTAGGATACTGTAATGTTTTATCAACTGTTTGCACTACCTGTCCTGACACCTTCAGTAATTTATAAACATACACTTTCAAGACTCTTTGCTCCTGCAGACCCTTCTGGATAACAACCTTTGTTTTATACTGTGGCTCCAAAATGTATCGCCTCACACTTCTTCACATCGTACTGCTCTATGATTCTACCATTCTCTAGCCTCTAATGCATGCCGTCTTTTGGAATCAGGATACCATGTAACCATTCTAGCTCTGGGACAATACTAGACTGAAAGGCACCAACTCGCTCTCCTTCTCATTCTTGGCCTTACTACTAGCCTTGACCTTTCATCTAGATTTCCAGGTTGCTAAAGATAAATCAGTAGAGGTTTCTCTCCCCGTGAGGAAACGGCAAGGTTGACTGACTTAATCAGAATAGTACAGCAAGCCAACGTGGATGCATGGCTCACCCTCTCATTCTGTATCTAGGTCAAGCTTTCAAAGCACTGTTCCACTGTCATTCAACCTCCAACACCACAAAACCAAACTTATTTGGTTCTGACTGGATTTCTCTTCATGTATCACTCAGACTGGTCAACATGAGGTGGACTGTTAGTCGTGTTGCTCAAGCAGCGTTCACAGTCCTGAATCCATCCACCTCCTCTTGATATTCAATAGCATCACTGAAACTTCATGGTCAATGTGTTATGAGTTACTATTGATCGGAGATGAATTGGACCAGCCATATAAAGACTGTGGCTACAAGGGGTGAGTAACTCACTTCCTTACAAGGCACAAGTCAGGATCTGATGGAATAGTCACCATTGCCTGGATCGGTGCAGCTCTAACAACACTCGAGCAGGCTGACACCATTCAGAACAAAACAGCCCATATGATTGACTCCCCAACCATTATCTTCAACATCTGCTCCCTTCACCACCAATGCACAGTGGCAGCAGTATGTGCCATGTACAAGATGGAATGCAGTAACTCAGACAGCATATTCCAAATCCACAACCGCTACCATCTAGAAAGACAAGGGCTGCTGATTAAGGTGAACAGCACCACCTGTATGCTTGCTTCCTAGCAATGCACCATCCAGACTTGGAAATACATCACCATTCCTTCACTGGGTCAAGTATCTGGAACACCCCTCCCTCATACAGGGAGTTAACTGAGGAAACAACTGACCATGACATTCTCAGGGACGAACAGTGTAATAAATGCCAGGCCTTCCAGCAATAGCCACATCCTATGAGTAAATAAATAAAATCTGTTGCATGTATCTCTCCTGCTTACTTTAATTGATCATTCATTCCAAAGATACTGAGGAGATTAGAAATTTTACACACTTTGCGACAACTTTGACTCCTTTTGGCAAACTTTCACTCTTTGAAAAGGAGAAAGCAGCTTGAGAAAACCCATGTTTCTAGATCATTCCATTACTTCAGCCAAGAGCCCATAACTTGCCTTGATAGTGAATGTCAGCAATCTACTGAACTACTCAATGATTTCAGCCACCTTAGTGTAATCCTGTTATACCTACTCTATGTTATTCAGTCAATCTGCACAGAACAATATCATTTTTACATAAGTTGGAAAGAAACGTGTCCACTAATTAGTGGTACAAAGATTTAGGAGACACAGACATGAGACTTTAGACAGGGAGAATGTAAGGACAAACTTTTGGCAATGACCTGGAACAAGCCACCCACAAAGGTGATTTCAAAGGAAAATTGGACTGGTACTGAAGAAAAATTTGTTTGCAGGGCAGGGAAGCAGAGTTGATTGACTGGATTACTCTACAGAGAGCTAGCATGGATTCCATGGGATGAATAGCCTGCTTCTAAATCATTATGACTCGAGGGCTCTGAAATAAGTACACAGAGGCCAGTATCCCAAGTCACCGTTTATTTACACATGGACAATCCTTGATACTGATCCAACATCCTCAGGGCCAGCTCTCAAAACCTCTAACCCTGCTGTTCATATTGTCAGCCATGGCTCACTGATTATACCAGATTAACAGCCCAATCAGGGAACTCGTATTCTATGAGGTCTAACTGGTTCTATGAGGTCTAACTGCCTGACCTCATTGCAATCACTACAGACTCCACTTGCAGCAAAGAACACTGGACAGCCATTAAGAGTAGGAAATTAGAGCACTGTGGTTTTCTCTAGTCCCCAAACCTAGACAACATCAATATTCCCCCAATTCTGCCCCCAAAAATATTTTGCCATTTGCAAGTATATCTTTACCCTGCCTTAATCCTAAACTCCCAAAACCTGCACGCTCTCTCTCTCTTTAAGGCATTTGTTTAAATGTGTTCTGCTGACCAGCCACACTCTCAACAGTCAATTTTGTTCACAAGCACTCCTGTGAATGGATACCCAACAACATGCAGGGCATTATGTGAAGGCAACACTCACCTAACTCACATGGCTAAGACATAATGTATAGCCCTCTTGGAAGCCCAGCTGCAGCTAGGGAATTCAGCAGAGCTTGAGCTTTGAACCTGGAACCTCCCCAGTGTGTATGAGTCAGCTGCATACAATAAACTTGCTGAGCCATAAAAGAATCAGATAACTTAGCCCATCTGCGCTGCGTGTCCTCTCCTATTTGTGGTGCATGTATTATATTCTGAGTTGCAGGTACCTGGGAGCAGACTGCAGGGCCATAATTCAATCAAGGGGTTCTGATGATGTAATTAACTACAAGACTGAAATTAATGCAGTCCCTCACAATCAAGAATGCAGGATTGAATTACATACTTTGAGTCACTCCCAGTCAATGAATTTTTTTCCACAGCATATATATTTATGTGTTCCTTTTTTATTCATCAATTTTCAACCCTCTTCTAAAAGATATTGATATAGTCAGAAGAACAGCTCCACAAGTACTAGCTGGCCTCATTATCTCACCCAAGCACTTATTCATTGTGTGCAAACCCAGACAGGGAGCATACAGAGGTCGCTTGGTTTCAAAGGAAACAATGGCATAATGGCTATATCACTGGGCCAGATATAAAAAAGCACGAGTTCAAATCCTGCTCTGACAGCGATAGGAATTTAAAATTCAATTAGTTAATAAAACTGCAATAAAATGCTAGACACATTAAAAATGTTTGTGAAACCCCCAGACTGTTGTAAAAACACACCTGGTCGATTCATGGCCTTCAGAGAAGGAAATCTGCTATCCTTTCCTGGTCTGGCCTTCACGCAACTCCAGACCCAAAGCAGTGCGGTTGACTCTTAACTACCTCTGCATTGACCTAATGAGCCTCTCAGTTTTATCAAACTGCAACAGAAACAGTGCTGTGGGGGTACCCAAAGCCTAAACAATGCAGCAGTTCAAGAAGGCAACACACTACCATCCTCTCAAGGCCAATTAGGAATGGGTCATCACTACTGAACTTGCCTACAATGCTCATATTCCAAGAATGAATAAAAGGAAATTGGCAGCAACACAGCTGATCATAACTCTGCCCTCAATAGATACATACACAGGTAAACATATCCATGTAATAGGGGTAAATGGTAGCAAAGTGGTAATATCACTGAACCACTAATTCAAAGGCCCAGACAATGCAGAGGACATGACTTCAAATCCCACACATTCAATTAATAGATCTGAATATAAAGCCAGTGTCAGTAATAGTGACAATTACAGTTAACACAATAAAGATTTATCACCTGGTTCTCTGAATGCTTTTGGGGAAGAAAATCTTTGATCCTTAGACAGTCTGGCTCATGAGTGACTCCAGATCTACAGCAATGTCATTGACTCTTAACTGCCTCTGGAATGGCCTAGCAAAGCATGCAGTCCAAGGGCAATTAAGAATGGGCAACAAGTGCTGGTCTCGCCACTAATGCCCATACCCTATAAAAGACACAAAATACATTTCATAAAGGGCCATTGCATAGAAATCAGTGACAAGACCACTAAATGGTATTTTGTTTTCCTAGCATGATGATAGGAACATACATTGCATCTCTTGCTTGCAATACACTAACAGGTATGGGTCATTAGTAAGAGAGTGCAAATGCAATTATAAGTGATGACTGCTGACCGAGTGCCAGGGGCAGCTGGACAACACACTGACAATACAAGTGCAATAAAACATCTCCAAAACACTATCAACTCAAAAGTAGTATTCAGTGTTATTTCAATCAGAAGAATTTTCATTGATGTTAAACACTGGGTTTGACTATAAATCTAAGTAACTGAAAACCCTGGAGCAGATGACTAAACATGAGATCACGGAAACAAAAGTAAGCCATTCAGCCCCTCAAACCTGTTCTGGAACCAGTTTGATAACACTGCATAGACTGCTTTTGTGTTCCCCTAAATATAGCAGATTGAGCAGTGATTTAATAGATGGTTCTTAATCTGTTTAAAGGACTTTATGCAGCTGGTAAAACAAAACAATTTCCACTGGTCGAGATCCCTGGGGATTTCAAGACTTGGGGGCATATTTTTAAGGTGAGAGAGAGATTTAAGAAGGACATGAGGGGCGAATTATTTTACACAGAAAGTGGTTTGTGTGTGGAATGAACATCCAGAGGTAGTGGTGGATGCAGGTACAGTTGCAATATTTAAAGTAAGTACATGAATAAGAAAGGTTTGGAGGGATATGGGCCAAGTGCAGGCAGGTGGGACTAGTTTAGTTTGGGATTACGGTACTGATTAGACTGTCTGTTTCCATGCTGAATGACTCTACGACCCTAAAATGTGACCAAGATCACTTAGAGATGAGTTGGGAAGCACATCTTCAAATAAATGTAGAGCTCCTTCAAAAAAGGCCATTAAGACTAAGGGTTAGTTACAAATTTCAAAACTTTTATTGATTTTTCTTAGGTGAGGGTTTTGAAACTGAAGTGCATAGGAGACTTTAAGCTACAGATCAACCATCACCTAGTTGAATAATGGAACAAGATTGAGGGGCCAAACGGCCTACAGCTGGCCGCATCTTCCCATAAAACAAACATCTTCCGCTTTAATTTTCTTAGTAACTCCTTTTCTCGTGGAGACATCTGAAGTTGAAGTGAATCACTATTTCTTGATTCCGCTTCTCCAGATCTTTTCACCTTTTGCTGTAGGGCTTTGCCTTTGGGTGGCTTTCTTCACAGTAGAGGAAAACATTGAGAGGAAAATAGGGATGCAGGGAGAAACCTGTATCTTTGTTAGAAAAATTCCCAAAATAAGAACGAGGCCCCTTAGAATTGAAGACAGCAAGGGGAGTGAAAACTGGTTTTATTCCACCAATAGGCTGTGGGTGCTGAGGGGGTGGTGCATTGGGGCGAGGGTGAGGTTGACTGATAATTTTCAGATTGACATTGAAAACGTTTAACACAAGACTTATACTTCTGACCTTGCCCAGTCAATTCTTTAAGAAGTCATCAAGGTTGCAATAAAGTTGGATTAAAGGGAGAAAATAACTCACTTGATTTGATTTATTGTTGTCGCATGTACCTAGGTTCGGTGAAAAGTTAGAGGGTTTGAATTTTGTGGGGCTAAATCTATCTGACAGTTATTCATAAGCCCAACAGGGAATTCAGGAAAGGCCTTCATTACTTAGAGGGTACTTAGAGTTTGCAGGAAACAAAAGCACTAAATATCACAGCTAGTCAGGCAGCATCCATGGAGAGAAAGCAAGCCAACATTAAGTCTAAATGACTCTCCAGCATCTGCAGTAATATATACCTAGAATATGCAACTGGTTCAAGGAGAAGTTGTTGAGGTGAATAACATGGATGCCTTTAAGGGAAAGCTAGAAATGAGGGAGAAATAAACCAAAGGATATGTTAATAAAATTGGAAAAAGTGGGGTGGAAGGACCAGTTGGGCCAAATAATCTCTTTCTGTGCTGTAAGGTCTATATAAACATTGCTGTCAGGCAATTGGTAAACTGCTGAGCTTGTGACAGTAAAAACTGCATAATATAACCTGAACCAAGTCACAGATAGAGAAAGACAAGAGGAACAAATGCTAACACTTCTGATCACCAATATATTACAACGTATTATGCACAAGTGAGAAGTGATTGTCAGTCTCCCACAATACACCTAAGGTCAAGAAAGTAAAAAAATGGAAAAAAAATAGAAAGCTTCAAACAATCTGGATTTGCCTATACATTGTAAAGAATAGGCCACCTCAAAAGCCTGTTCAATACAGGAATGCAGCATACTGATATGGGAGTTACAGAAATTATGTTCTGCGTTCCATCTTCGCTGTCCTCATAGTCGCTTTCTGAAGAAAGTCACACTCTTTGCTTTCCGCACTCAGCATGCCTGCCATGTAATGGTACAATATGTAAATGTCAAAGCTAGGTAAACAACACCTATATTTGATAGAGGCTTTCATATCTGTCAGTCCATTTGAGACAGCATTCGAGCTGATGGCACAGTTAGAGCTATTCAATTAAGTCACGGCCTTATATTCACCACCAGCCACCTATTATCCTCCATTTACTTAACCAATTAAACTTATGTAAATAACCATTCTGAGCTTCCAAAACCCTGTTCTGCTCACATCTCCACCTGAATCAGCATAGCAATGTGAATAAGTCTCAAATAGGAAGAAATTTAAAAGGAAGCTTGCAAAGCAAAACTGCTATGCTCAGTAAGCCCATTAGGCTCCAGTACCCGCACCAAAATACGTTTTACATGATTTAAGTAATTCAAAACTTTAATCATTCCAATAATTACAATGAATCCAATGAATGAATACCTTCACGGGTTTAACGTTGCACTGTTGAATAACTTTCTCTTTCAAATGGATGCTGCAACTGTTCTTTACAAACTGCACCTGAAATATACTGGACCCAGAATTGTCAGACAATGCAACATCATTGTACAGTTGTGCAATCAGTGGTTGCAATGATCTACACTTATCACAGAAGTTGCTGGAAAAGCTCAGCAGGCCTGGGAGCATCTATGAAGAAAAAATCAGATTCAACGTTTCGGATCTGGTGACCCTTCCTGAGGAGTGTCACTGGACCTGAAACGTTAAATCTGATTTTTTCTTCATAGATGCTTCCAGACCCGCTGAGCTTTTCCAGCAATTTCTGTTTTTGTTCCTGATTTACACCGTCTGCCGTTCTTTCAGTTTCTACATTTATCACATCAGTCTCAGTGTCTCTTGATCTGTAATTTACTGGAGGGTTACCAATGTGAGTTCAATACATTTCTGAAGGTTTCGCCAAATGACCACCAGCCTTCAACCACCACACACATCATGAGTGTTAACTCACACCGGCAATAGTTTTGTTTCAGTTGACAGTGTAATTGAGAGAAAATTTAATAAAAACATAGCTATTTAAACTCCTTTCCTCCTCCTTTATGATTCTTCTCCTGGGTTACACACAATCAGTTTTAAGTCCTGGAGAGTTCAGGACAATCTTGGAGGGTTGAAAATCCTACTCAGTAGAAACAGCAAATGAGCAGATTTGGCTGAGTCACATATCAGCAGTGATCTTTTCTTGCTGGGATGTCCCATTTACAATTGAACAATTTAAAGGGGTAAGCCGGAAATGGCAACGAGCACCAAACACAGACACAGCAATGCCTAGATTCAGACTGTAAAATTATATACAGATAAGGAGATCATTCAAACCATCATGAAAGAGCTATCACATTTGTCCCAATCCTCTGACCTCTCCCTTTAGCTCTGAAAATTTCACTTACTTTCCAAAACTTCCTGATTCTTTCACATACTTCCACCGCCCTTCCGCGCAATGCATTCCTGACCATTACAACAAACTGCATGAAATAAGTTTGTCTTTTCTTCCCTCCTGGTTTCTTTAGGCAATTATCCATATGACCACACACCACAGGAGCAGCAGTAGGCAACTCCGACCATCGAATCTGCTCTGCCATTCAATGAGATCATGGCTGAGCCAATAACCTCAACTCCACTTACCTGCTTTTTCTTCATAACCCTTGATTCTCTTACTGCTTAAAAATCTATCTGTCTCAGCCTTGATTATACTTAACAATCGAGCCTCAACGCCCTCTGTGGTAAAGAATTCCACAGATTCATAACACTTAGGGTTCCAAGTCTGCAGCCATAGGAGACTGCTTCTCCCTACTTACTCTACAAAAATCAGTCATAATTCTGAACAGGTCTTACCTTGAGCTGATCTCACTGAAACCTACTGGCATTCCAAAATCATAAGCTTGTTTAACCACAGTATTGTATCAGTCATTTTTTTCTCGATTCATATTCCGGCAGCGGGTGCAAGCCACAGACTGTGAGGTCCAGACAGAAAGTGTTCATTTCTCACAGTGTTTGCAATGACTCCCAGAAAATCACAACTTTCCAATCAACTTGGAACCCTGTCATACATTGCCTGAATGAAATACCTTGAGAGATAATCAGCACAGGCCCTTTTAAGCAATGTCCATGCATTAAAACAGTATTTGATTAGTTCTGGTTTGAGACTAAATGCCATTCTAATGTACAAGGAAACATAATGCTTCTTAATCTAAAAGCTGCAAAATACAGAAAAGAGCTTCACATAGATATTAAAGTGTCTTACCTGCTTGATTATTTAAATGCAGAAGTGATTACATCCTAGGACTTTTCGGTTTCTACCACAGCTGATTAAAATCCCCTGCTCTGTTAATGTCTGTTTTGTCTATTTAAAAAAAAGGGTATTCAATTTTCTTTATTTGTCCTCGCAGGGTGTCTGAATCTCAGTTCCAGGAGCTGGAGTTCAAACCCTGCAACAGAAATGAATTTTACAAAATATTGATTAAATCAACGAGACATTCATCTTCCCTCCAACAGCATCTCAGGACACAAGAGTCCAACACAGGAAGCAAATGAGAAACATGATATGTACGTGTATACAGAGATAGAAGAAATCTAAACAGATGGATAGAAACAGACATACAGAGATACAAACAGATAGATATAAGTATGGGATGAAAATATCTTTAGATATATCAACAAGAGAAAGAAATGGTGGCTTATACACAGGCATAGAATGCATTGATAGATACTTGAAATTAATTACTAGAAAGTGAAAGAATTTAGATAGATAAACAGACAGATTGATCATTTATAAAATATAGTTAGATGGATAAAGGACAAACACATAGATAAAAAATATATAACCAGGCATAATTTATGAAGACTTCAAAACAGATGGACAAGCAGAAATTGGTGATGGCTAACAGGCATGACAGTGTATATAACTTCTCTGTGTGTTATATATATATCTAAAACAACATATCAGATGTAAATAAAGCCTAAACTGTTGGGCACAACATGTACTTATGACATTTTACTACAAATCAGTAATATTCATTAAGGTACATTATTTATACATCGCTAAGTTGATACAGGTGCAGGCACACACGGATACACAGTATGTCCATGCAGCCTGATTCATACAATTCATGCATTATAGATCAGAACGCTCAAATCAAGACTGCTTTACTCAGCTGCGTACAGCTTTGCAAATTTGTTTAACAGTCTCAGATCAGAGGTCTTCAGCATCTAGTAATCAAAGCAGAATAATAAGACTCCATATCTTATTTCCAAGAAATGCCAACAGCAGAGTTTCTGAAGTTAAAACGGTTTTACATAAACTTTCTATTTGGCATATTTGGGTACGTGCATCGATACACTCATCTGGTTAACTATTGATCCATTCATATAATTCTGTACATCACACTGAGCAGAACTTCTATATTCCCCCAACATCCTAGCTCCAATATTCTCCTTGCTTTGTCGAACTACTGAGATTTACAACTGAATTCCAGGCAAAACATTCAATCGTTTACATGCAACAGCCTGTAGCTATATATCCATGCATAGTCATCTATCTATGTCCGTACGTCAAGGCAGATTTTTTTAAAGAAAAGGACACGTAGCTATGCATTATTTTATTCAAGATATAATTCTAATTCCACAATCACCACTGACACCTATTCAAAGGCTATTGTCAGGAGCAGGATGACTGCAATATAAATTATTAGCCTGCTGCACACATCAGTTCTACATTACATGTTTCTCGATCTATATACATTGTGTCGATCAGGGTCATTCAAACCATTGTCGACTAAACTTACGATGAGTCTCGACCGACAAAATGCAAGATCCCCGGGTGGAGAATCCAACTCAATGGATGAGTGTTTTGTTTTCGAAATGCACAGTTTCATTGCAAGGCTATGCCCCATTCATTGCAGAGTAAAACATTACAGGAATATATATCTGCCGTGCAATCATCAGTCAAGCCCCTGAATTAAGTATGAGGAATTTTTTGTACTTTGCTGGCGATGCGATGTAATAATACTTGTGCTCTATTTAATCAAAGTCACACACACACACACACACACACATACGGACACACAAATCACTTCTCGCTAAGGTACAGTAACTTACAGTTTCAGGAGATCGTAAGACTTGCAAATTTCATTGGAATAATACAATTCTGTAAACCATTCAGCTCCTGTGCACCTACTGACTGAGGGGCAGTCAGATTTATCAAAGAGATTTCGCGTCAGGTAATTCACACTAATTTATATTGCTTTTTTTTTGTCTGTCCACGCCACCTCCTAAGCTGATAATTTATTGCTCTGCTGTTTCTGCTTAGGGCTACCACTGTTGGATGTTTATTTAAAATCCATTTACCTTCTTCCAAGACATGGGTTTCATTTAAAAAAACATCGGAACCGTGCTATTGCTAGCCATCGTTGTATTTTTCAACAGAAAAGCAAACTTGCAGCCTCAGGTCTCCGCACAGACACACACACACGCATATGCACACACTTCCCCTGCATGCAAAAATGAGGAATAGAGACATTTTTGCTTCCCTCCACCCCGGGAAGACAGATTTAAAATCTTGCATACCTTAAACAGCAAGGCTGCGTCCGTCTCCAAGGCTGACCCACAAATGGCTCGGCTCGCCAACGTGTGAAGGCAAAATCCCCTGAAATGAAATTTTGAGGATTAAATGGATAAATAGCTGCTGTGAGTTCTGCAGTGCCGTGTGTTGGTTATGTGCATGAACAGCTAACTCCACTCATAGTCTCTCGGCTAGCTGGCTCCCTCTCTCTCACGCTCTCTGTCTCCGACTCTCTTCAATACACACACACACACACACACATATACACAGAGCGAGAGAGAGACTGGGCAGCCTGCTGCTGATGCTAAAGCTTCAAGCTCCTGCACCAAGCTGGAATATTATTGCTCAAAATAAACTGATTAATTCAGACTGGCTTAATTAAAAAGGTTTGTGCTTTAGCATTGCTGCGTGCTGATTTCAAGTAGAGTTTTTTTTAGACTGAATTGGAAAAATATTGAATATTAAAAGAAATATATATAACATGTAATTAGAGATCAACGTCCCTAATTATGTTCTCACTCCTGACAGTTGGGAGAAAGTCTTTACTTGCTCAAGATGAATCATTTTAAAGAGATAATGTTATGCTCTTCTTTTCCTATTCCTAGATATTTCTCCAGTCACTATCCACTTTCCCCAGGCTGTAAGTAGGGGAAAGGCAGAAACTTTCCCTGAGGTAAACACTCAATGGCCAGAAGGTTTGAGAAATAGCCCTAAGGCCGATTAGCTCTGCTGTATTGCTCTAGGTCTCCGGATCCACATCTGCCATCTCCCCACCACTGGGTCACTAACAAAGCTTTTTTGAATCGAACAGTACAGATTTTTTGAGAGGGATTTCAAGAAATGTTTGTAGAGTAAAGAAACCTGGCCCAAAGCTATCAGTCAAAACGTTATCCACTGCGCACCATATGATATGACAGTTGCAACTGAGATAATTAAGCTTTATGATTCAGATTTATCATCAAGACAAGAATTTCCTTAAATATTACCCCATCCACTGTCTAGCCCTGTCTGACTTTGGGTCTAGAATGATATGGTCAAAATTAAGAATGCAAACAGATGAATACTGGAATTACACAGAAGGTGCATCATAGAAACAGAGAATTCAACTCATCTAGACCAGTCTGCAATGATAGTTGGATTTTAATTATGTTTAACTGTAGATTGGACCTTAACTGGCAATTCACTTATACACCTGTAAGTAGGCCATCTGTAAGTGGCCACACGAAAACCCCACTCAGTCCTTTCTGCAACCACCTTCTGCCCCAACTGTAAGTAGTGCCTGCAGTAGCCATATCATCTGTACAGCCACCGACAGACTCACCCTGAGAGTGGAAGACAGTCATCCTCATCTGCGAGCGATCATCAATGACTGATTGTAAGTAGACACTGAAACTGTGGCTGTCTGATTAGGAGGTGCATGTTTGCCGCACAAGCAGCACCTACCCCCCATGTGGCACTGTCCACAAATCACACATCGAACTTATCAGCCATTGTAGAACCCATTCAAAAGCAGTCAAAAGAAATCTTCCCCAATCCTGAAGGGACTGGCTAAGATGAAAAAGAAGCACATTTGCAATGCATATCTTCGTAAATAACAGTGTGTAAAGATTAGCTCCAGCTCTATCCTTCAGCATCTAGAATATAGCATGGTCCATCTCCTCACACCTTGCTTTATTTGAACCTATCTACAGGAGAAAAGCAGATCCTTCAGTTCCCCAGGATTTGTGTTCTCAGCTCTAGATGTTTGGGAACGATAAGAAATTGGAGCTTCAAACTGTTGTTACACCAAAAATATATCTATTTGTTGCTAGTTTGTTTTTTTCTCTTTGTAGGATTATCCATATACAACACAAAAATCAACATGCTCTGGAATTGGTATGAGCTGCCCAGCAGTTGATATTAATTCTTCACTTGGTTGGCAAATACAGAAGCACAGGCCAGGATTTTGCTCTTCAATGCATCTGGCACATACACACACATATCAGAAAATTGCACATTTCTAGCCCATAATTTTCCAACTGTTAAGTTAGAGGTACTGAAGTGACAATTCTCAGTCATTGCATCTAGTTGGAGTGCATTTATGACAAGCTGTCAAAAGGAGGTAGAAATCCAAAAATAGGATTGGTGAAAAAAAATTACAGCAAGAAGATGAAGGACAGAAATTCTAAAGCCCACCTTCTCTTGACTGTCACCTGGAGACCAGTCTCTGGGTGCCAGTTCCCTAGTGCCTCATGTTCTATGTGCACGTCTGTCCGTTAACATTACTAGGCTATTTCTCTGCACAGGGCCTAATGAGGAGCTAATCATATCTAAATCTGTTCTGAAGGTTCTTCCATTAAATGATTTTTTTGGTCATGTTTAAAAGACAGTGAAAAAATTAGCTCATTTGAAAGACTAGAAGATGCGTTGACTTGAGTATTTTTTAAAGGTGGCTACAGATTACTTTGGACATTTTTATTTTAGAAAGACATCTACGTCAAATGTCTCAAGCTAACCATTTGGACTTATTTATTGGAAGTCACAAGTCTGAGTTTATGGTTGTCAGCAGTTCAGTCTGTTGTGATATTGTTTGGGATATGCTTTGGGTGTAGCCTTTTATCCTTTCATGGGATATGGGCTTTGCTGGAAAGCCAAAATTTATTGCCCTTTCCTAATTGCTGCAATTGAGTGGCTTGCTGGTTAATTTCATGGGACAGTTAAGAATCAATCGCATTTGTTGGGGGCTTGGAGCCACATATTGGCTAGACCAGATCAGGTTGGCAGATTTCTTGCCCTGAAGGGCATTAAATGTACTAATTGAGTTTCTATAATAATTCAGATTGGCATCAATGATTCTGTTATTAATTAATTGAATTTATTCAATATTTAAATTTGACTTCCATCAGCTGTCACAGTGGAATTTGAATCCACATACAACACAGAGCATTAGTCTGGGCCTCTGGATTATGGGTGCATTGGCATTACTAACATGCAACCACATGCCCATGAAAGTAGAAAATGATTGTTGAATCATACTGCACAGAAAAAGGCTAACAAAACCAGAAGTTGCTGGAAGCTCTGCAGGTCTGGCTGCATCTATGAAGAAAAAAATCAGAGTTAACTGAGGTCTGAGGAAGGGTCAGCGGACCCACAGCTCTGATATTTTCTTCACAGATGCTGCCAGGCCTGCAGGGCTTACAGCAACTTTCAGTTTTGTTAACCTTTTTCTGTGCTTCAAGCAACTTCTGTTTTTGTTCCTGATTTACAGCGTCCATAGTTCTTTCGGTTTTTACAGAAAAAGGCTATTTGGTCTATTGTGCCACTTTGAAGGAGTTGTCCATGCAGTAGTTCCCACACTTTAAGGAAATTTTCTTCATTGACTGTACAGCTGTTTGGAACATCTCGAGATAATTGCAAGTCTTCCTTTGTTTCTGTCACAGCCCAGGTAATTTTTCCAACATGAATATTCATTCAAATCCCATTTTGAAAAGTACTTTGTTCTTTGACCACCCAACAGGAAATGCTCCTCTCCCAGTATCCAAGCAGGATATAACCCAATGGGCACTTGATAATCTGTTTGGGGCTTAATTGCACAAAGGGACAGGCTCCATGGAAAAGTAGGAAACAAATGAGCTAGTGAGCCATTGTCATGTCCTCAATCACACCAAGTTCTGTTCACTTATCACCCCTATGAGTTTGGTAAAACATTAGCTCTTGGCCAAGCAACATATTGATTTACAATTCTCATTCTCGCCTACAAATCCTTCCATGGCCACATCCCTTCATAACTCTCTGACCTCTTCTTGCCCCTCAAGACTTTTGTCTCTTCTAGTTCAGGCTTCTTGAACTTCCGCACTCTAGTTTATAGCTGCAGAGGCCCTGCACTCTTGAATTCCCTCCCTTTTCCAGTCCATCTTTCTAACTCCATTTCCCAATTTAAATCATGCTACATTGGTCAAGGTTTTGGCCTTAATATTGTTACATGTGGGCTCAGTATAGCACTTTGCTTGATAGCACTTCTGCGAAACAACAAAGTATGTTTTATTACATTAAAGATGCTATATCAATGCTAGTTGTTGTTGAGAGTTTACGAATTCTTTTAATTGCATTACAATAAGCAAAATGGGTAAAAAAAATGTCATAGTATCACAGCTGCTGTCTTCACAGAATAGACAATTAAGTGGTCTACTGCGCTCAGCTGGAGTGGATCAGCAAAGTACCAACCAACATCACGTGGTCTTCAAATGAGCAATAGAATACTGCAAACAAATAACAATGTGGTTGAGGAAACCCGGAGCGAAGCATAGGCACTGATGACCCATAACTAACGAGCTTGATGGGTTTGACAAAACTCGATCAGCACAGGATGAAGGTTTAGCTTATTTTCTGCCTCTCCTAACCCTGTCAGGCTACGGGGCTTCAGAGTGACCCTATTTCTTAACAAGGGATGTCATATTGACCACGTGGGGACACAGTGGCAACGTCACTGGACTACTAATCCAGAAGCCAAGGGGACATAAGAGATATCAATGTCTCCATGTGTTAATGTAGCTATCTAGTGTTGAGCACATGTAACCTGTTATCTTACTGTAATCTTAGAATCCCTACAGTGTGGAAGCAGACCATTTTAACCATCGAGCCCACACCGACCTTCCAAGACCATCCCACAAATACCTGGACCACAACCCAATCTTTGTAACCCTGCATTTCCCATGACTAATTCAGATAACCTGCACGTCCCTGGACACTGTGGGTAATTTAGCATGGCCAATCCACACTAACCTGCTCATCTTTGGAACTTGGGAGGAAACCCACACAGGCAAAGGGAGAACGTGCAAACTCTACACAGTCACCTGAGGGTGGAGCTGGGTCCCCAGTGCTTTGAGATAGCAATGCTACACTGAGCCACCAATGATTTTTGTTAATTCAAGTACATGCCCCTTCTGCTGAAAACTTGCTGGTGATTAATCCTTTAGAATTTAATATAAGTAAGGCACTTAGACTAGCAATTACAAGACTTGGTAGCAGCAAATTCACTCAAAGAAATTTGCAGTAGGGGCAGGACTGGGCACCATTTACAACAATAAATTACAGATCTCCTTCTTCATTGACATTCATTTCAGAGCATGTGGAGGGCCCCCCAACTATAAAAGTTGAGGGCAATTGTGAGTGGCTAATTATCCCTGGAAGAACACCAGACCAGATACCTTTCTTCAATAATGGCCTCCCTGCTCAGTCTGAGCCCTATAAAGCCAAAGCCTCCATCCTGTATCCATAGCTGACTCAGTAAATCGGTTGCATGGGATAGTTCAGCAGTGCATTATTCATGTTCATCTTGTCCATCAGATGATAGGATACAAAGCTACTACTTGAATCTGGCAGGAGTGAAAACTTCTTCCTATCATCCATTTGACAATTCCAACAATTGTCCTTTATGGAGCTGATCATCTGCAATTCTGAGATTGACCCTTGATTTTCTTACACTGGTATTGCACCCTCTTGTGGTATTGAACTTTGTTCATGTTGACCCTTCTGTTGGTATTGAACCCTCTCCTGGTACTGAATTCTCTGTTGATTTGAATGCTCTGCTTGTAATGATACCCCTGCTGGTATTGAACCCTCAGCTGGTATTGCACCGTCTGCTGGTATTGAACTGTCTGTTAATATTGAACCTTCTGCTGGTATTGAAACCCCTGTTGGTGTTGAACATTCTATTGGTATTGAGTGTCCATTCATATGTAACCTTCTGCTGGTATTGAACAAACTCCTGGTCTGGAACACTGTTTTGTTATTTAATTCTCTATTAATGTTGAACCTGCTCTGGTATTGAACCTTTTCATGGTATGTAACACTCTACTGATATTTAGCTATCTACTAGTATCAAACTCTTTGCTGTTATTGGACTTCCTCTTGGTAGTTAAATCTCCACTGTTGCTTTTGAACTCTCTCCTGGTACTAAACACACTGATGGTATTGAACTCCCTGCTAGTATAGAACTTTCTGCTGGAATTTAACTTTCTATTCATATTTAATGCTCTGCTGGTAATGAACGTTTTGCTGGCATTCACCATTATACGACTATTTTATTCTGTGCTAGTTTTGAACTCTCTGCCAACATTGTACACTTTGCTATTATTGAACTCTTTACTGGTGTTTAACTCTTTGCTGGTATTAGCGAGTTTTGAGAAGATTTGTAGCTCAGGTTGAGATTCTGGATGTAAGTTTGCTCGCTGAGCTGGAAGGTTCGTTTTCAGACGTTTTGTCACCATACTAGGTAACATCATCAGTGAGCCTCCGGTGAAGCACTGGTGTTATGTCCCGCTTTCTATTTATGTGCTGGTATTTAAGTCTGCTGATATAGGACCCACTGCTAAAATTGACTTTTCTGCTTGGACTGAACTCTCTGCTGGCATAATGCATTGGACCATCTGCTGGTATTCAGCTTTCTGCTGGTATTTAACTATCGACTGGTATTAAATGTTCTTCTGATATAAAGTGACAGGGTTTGATGATTGCATGAATGAATCTTTGAAATAAGCAGTGATGTCACAGTGACCTCAATGATCATGTGTTAGAGGTAAAAAGCTGGATGCTGGTCAGCTCGGAGTCTTCTTCTTGGTAGCTTTACCATCATGCATGGTGTAACAATCAAAACATATTTACAATTACTAAGGAGTCTATCCCGAGCTTGAATTAATACCCAAACAGCCTGTTCGAGCACATGATCAAACAACATGTCTGGGTCTTCCATGGATTCTCAGAGGTCCATCTGGCCTCCACCTTGACCTCCACCTTAAAAATTAACCTCCTGGCCTTTTAAAGTCAGACAAATTCCAATAACTTCTTTCTAAAAACCAACATAAACACCAAGTAACAGTCTCTTTTGATTATTTCTAGAAACTGTTTATGTTGAACAGAGAAGATTATTAATTACTTCAGAGTACAAGGCAGTGTTGCTGCAACTCTGTGTTGTCTATGTCTCTTTCTACTGTGTGGAACCGGACAAACACAGCAGGTCAGGCAGCATCAGAGGAACAGAGAAAAATCAACGTTTCGGGTTTATACCCTTCATCAAAACTGGGGAGGGGATAGGGAGCTTGGAAGTAGATGAGGGTGGGGCTGCGGGTAGGTAGGTGGGATGGTGATAGGTGGATGCGGGTAGGGGGATAGTGGATTGGTCAGTGGGAAGGGTCAGGTGGATAGGCAGGAAGATGGACAGGTTGTGTCAGGTCAAGGAGGCGGGGATGAGAGGAGTGTTGGATATGGGATGAGACTGGTGTTGGGGAGATTTTGAAACTGTTGAATTCTATGTTGAGGCCATTGAGCTATAAGTTCCCGAGGCAGAATATGAGTTGCTGCTTCTCCAGTTTACATGTGGCATTATTGTGACACTGGAGGAGGCCAGGAATGGAAATGTCAACCAGGGAGTTGGAGGGGGAGTTATGATGGTTGGCAACCAGAAGGTGTTGTTGATTACAGTGAGTCTATGCTTGGTTTCACCAATGTACAGGAGATCTTTTTGGGAGCAACCGGTACAGTAGACCAGTTTGGAGAACGTACAGGTGAGCTCCTGTCGGATTTGAAAAGATTGTTTAGGGCCTTGGACGGAGGTGACGGGGTGGTGAAGCACCTCTTGCGGTTGCATGTAAAGGTGCTGGGTGTGGTGCATTTTGTGGGAAGTATGGAGCAGACAAGGGACTTGCAGAATGAGCGGCCAGTAACAAAAGCAGATAGGGGTGAAACGGGAAATACCTCTTTGGTGGTGGGGTCAGATTGCAGGTAGCAGAAGTGGTGGAGAATTATGTGTTAGATTTGGACTTTGGTGGGGTGGCATGTGAGGACCGGGGGACTCTTATTTATTGTTGGGGGGAGGGGTTTTGAAGCCAAAAGTGTGGGAAATGCAAGAGATGCAGTTGAGGGCATTATGAATCACCAGTCCTTGAAGTAAGAAGACATCTAGGATGTCCAGAAGTGGAGCACTCCACCTTGGGAGCAGAAGCGGCAGAGGTGGAAGAATTGGGAGTTTGGGATTTCATTCTTGCAGGAGGTTGAGTGAGAGGAGGTGTAGTCAAAGTAGCTATGGGATACAGTGTGATTGAAATAGATGTTGATGCTGAGATGGTTCCTGGAGACAGAGATGGAGAGATCCAGAAAGGGGAGGAAGGTATCAAAGATGGTGCAGGTGAATTTGAGGTTGGGGTGAAAGGTATTAGCAAAGTTGATGAACAGTTCAAGCTCCTCATGGGAGCACGAGGCAGTGCCAATACAGTTGTCAGTGCAGTGGAGAAGATTTGAGGGATGGTGCCAGTGTAACAGTTGAAGAGGGATTCTTCCACGTATCCTACGAAGAGGTAGGCATAGCTTGGACCCATATGAGTGTCCGTCGTCCCCCTTTTAGTTCGTATAAAGTGGGAGGAGTTAAAGGAAAAGTTGTTGAGGGTAAGGAACAATTCCTTTAAGCAGATGAAGGTGTCAGTCGAGGGGGACTAGTTGGCCCTGCGGGAGAGGAAAAGCAGAGGGCTTTAGGCCATCTGCATGGAGGATATAGGTGTAGAGGGATTGGATGCCCATAGTGAAGATGAGGTGTTGGGGGCTGTGGAATTGAAAGTCTTGGAGGAGGTAGAGGGCAGGGGTGGTGTCCCAAACATAGGCAAAGAGTTCCTGGATCCAGAAGAAACAACTGGAGTCAAGGTAAGCGGAGATGAGTTTGGTGGGACAGGAGCAGGCGGAGACAATGTGTTCAGGGCTATCAGGTTTGTGGATTTTGGGAAGGAGATAGAAACAGGCAGTGCAGTGTTGAGGAGCAATGAGGTTAGAGGCTATGGGTGGGAGGTCTCCTGAGATGATGAGGTTATTGATGGTCCAGGAGATGATTGTTTGGTGATTGGGGTTAGTGTCATAATCAAAGGGAAGGTAGGAAGAGGTGTCAGAGAGTTGGCACCTGGCCTCCGCAATGTAGAAGTCCGAACTATGCCTGCCTCTTCATAGGATACGTAGAACAATCTTTCTTCAGCTTTTACATTGGCACTATCCCTCATCTTTTCATCCGCTACATTGATGATTTCATCAGCACTGCCTTGTGCTCCCATAAGGAGCTTGAACAGTTCTTCAACTTTACTAACACCCAACTTTACTTCACCCGAACCTCAAATTCACCTAGACCATCTCCAACACCTCCCTCCCCTTCCTGGGCCACTCCGTCTCCATCTCCAGTAACCGTCTCAGCACAAACGTCTATTCCAAACTCCCTGACTCCCATAGCTACCTTGACTACACCTCTTCTCACCCATCCTCCTGCAAGAATGCAATCCCATACTCCTAATTTCTCTGCCACATTTGCTGTCAAGATGGAGCATTCCACCTCAAGACATCCCAGATATCCTCCTACTTCAAGGACCACAACATCCCCTTCCAGTATTTCATAATGCCCTCAACCACACCTCTTGTGTTTCCCGCACTTCTGCCCTCGAACCACCCACCCCACTTCAAAAATAAGGAATGAATCCCCCTGGTCCTCATATTACACCCCACCAACCTTCACATCTGATCCTCTGATGCTACCTGATCTGCTCTGTTTCTCCAGCTCCACATAGTATTGACTGTCACTCCAGCATCTTCATTTCTTGCTATCTCTCTCTCTGTTCTTTTAACTCACTCTCCCCCCTCTTCATGCAGATCCATCCAGATTTTAAATATAACGGTTCTTCCCAATCGACTGCACCTTCTCATAACCCAGAACCCTTGAGAATTGTTGTAATACAGAAAGCAAAATAATACTAAGGTGTATGGTAGGGTATAGAATTGCACTAATTCACCGCTGTCTGAGTGAAGAAATCTCACATCTTCGTCGTAATTGATCTGGTATTTATTCTGAAACTGCATCCCCTGATTCTAGAACACCACCACCTTTCCCAAAATAAGGGAAACATCCTTCATGCATCTCCTCTGTCAAGCCTGTAAATATAAAGTAGGGTTGAGTAAGATTACCTAACATTGTTAAAACGCTACAGAATGTAGGCCCAGTCTCCTCAATCTCTTCTCACAGGACAACCTTGTCATCTGACAAATCAGTCCTTTGATGTGCTTGGCAATTTAGGAAAGAGCACAGTCTCCTCTGGGATTCTTCACTAGTGGAATCCTCCCTCACACAAGCATGGACTGATCAGAATAAATTCCCTGCCTACAGACTTCTCAGAAAAATCAGGTCAAGAAAAAGTGAAATTTCACCTTGAGCAAAATTTCACTTTCTGATTCTGCAGAATCAGATGAGCTGCAGATGAGCTGTAGGTGAAGCTGGAATCAAAAGTCAGAATCTGACATGGTTCTGAATTGAACCATGGTAAGCATCCCACTAACACAATTTTCTCCCCAGGTGGTAGTTCCCTATTGCTTGAGGTTGGCACATTTGAAAAAAATTGCATTGATATTGCACCTTTGACAACATGACAAATTTTGCCATGAATAATTAAGCATCTTTGAAGTGTAGATACTTATAATATAGAAGATGTGGCAGTCTAAACATACACAGAAAACTCCTGCAAATATAACATATGATGGTAGTTAGATAATGTTTTATTTTATTGGGTGGAGCTTGAGGGATAAATGTTGGTTGGGACGTGAGTGAGACCTCCTTTGCGAATAGTGCAATACAATTTTTTACTGTCACCTGAGGGGTCAGACAGGGCCTTAATTTAACATCGCATCTGAAAGACTTAGCCCAGAATTTCTGTGGTTGGAGAGTCATTGCTTTAATGGAAACTTGGAGTTGTGTACTACATTCACCTGACCACCCAACTCATGGCCAGCATTTATTGCCCATCCTTAGTTACCCTTGAGAAGGTGGTGGTGAGGTACCTTCTTGAGCCACGCAGTCCATGTGCTATGGGTTGGTCTACAATGCCTTTAGTGAGGCAATTCCAGGATTTTGATCCAGCAACAGTTAAGGAATGGAGGATGGTGAGTGGCTTGGAAAGGAACTTGCAGGTGGTGGTGTTCCCATGTATCTGCTGCCCTTGTCCTTCCAGATGGAGGTGGTCATGGGTTTGGATGGTGCTGTCAGAGATCTTTGGTGAATTTCTGCAGTGCTTGTAGATAATAAGCACTGATTCTATTAAGCATCGGTGGTGGAGGGAATGTTGGATGTAGATATGGTGCCAAGAAAGGAAGGTGTTTTGTCCTGAGTGGTGTCAAATTTCTTGAATGTTGATGGACCTGCACTCATCCAGGCAAGTGGGGTGTATCACATCACACTCCTAACTTGTGCCTTATAGATGGTGGACAGGCTTGGGGGGGTCAGGAGGTGAGTAAAAGTATTCCTAGCCTCTGACCTGCCATTGCAGCCGCTGTGGTTATGTGGTGAGTCCAGTTGAGTTCCTGGTCAATGGTAATCTCTAGGATGTTGATAGTGGAGAATTCAATGATGGTAACACCATTGAATGTCAAGGGCAGTGGTTAGATTGTCTTTTATTAGAAATAGTCATTGCCTGGCATTTATTTGGTATAAATGTTACTTGCCACTTGTCTGCTCAAACCTGGAAATTGTCCAGGTCTTGAGATAACAAGTCATTGTCCAGATCTTGTGGCGTTTGGATATGGACTGTTGCAGCATCTGAGGACTCAATAGTGGTGCTGAATATTTTGCAATCAAAGGCGAACATCCCCACTTCTGACCTTATAATGGAGGGAAGGTCATTGTTGAAGCAGCTGAAGATGGTTGGGCCTAGGACATTACCCTGAGAAACTCCTACACATATGTCCTGAAGCTGACATGTCTGGCCTCCAAGAACCACAACCATTTTCCTTTGTGCCAGCAGAGATTTTCCCTGATTCTGATTCCATTTATGCTAGGGCTCTTTGATGCCACACTTGGTCAAATGCGGCATTGATATCAAGGCTGTTAAACTCACCTCACCTCTGGAATTCAGCTCTTTTGTCCATGTTTGAACAAAGGCTGTAATGAGGTCAGAAGCTGAGTGGCCCTGGCGGAACCCAAACTGTGCATCACTGAGCAGGTTATTGCTGATAATACTGCCTTCTATCACTTTGCTGATGATTGAGAGTAGATTGATGGAGTGGTTATTGGCTGGGTTGATTTGTCCTGCTTTTTGTGTGCAGGTCATACCTGGACAACTTTCCACACTGTTGGAAGATACCAGTGTTGTAAGTGTACTAGAAAAGTTTGACTTTCTAGATATGTTCAAAGTTAGTTCAATTTAGCAGAACGGTAGTGTAGCACAACATGATGGAGGCTATTTTCAATGTGAAGGCGGAACTTCATCTCCATACGGTGATCACTCTTACCAATACTGTTGCAGTCAGATACATCTGCAACTGGCAGATTGATAAGGATGAAGTCAAATATGTTCTTCCTTCTTGTTCGTTTTCTCACCTTTGTTCCTTAGTTCCTTTGACACTAGTCCCCAGACATTAGTAAGGAGGATTTTGCAGGGTCAACAGGGCTGTTTCTGCCATTGTCTTTTCTGGTGTCTAAGTCAATGCCAAGGAGTCCATTTGGTTTAATTACTTTATTGAGACTTTGTAGCAATTGATATAACTGAGTGGCTTGCTACGGTCCATTTCAGGGCAGTTGAGAGTCAACCACATTACAGTGGCTTTGGAGCTACATGTAGGCCAGACCAGGTGAAGATGGCAGATTTTCTTCCATGAAGGACATTAGTGAGCCAGATGGATCTTACCAACAATCGTTTATGGGTTTTGTGGTTCATCAATATATTCTTAATTCCAGATATTTGTTTTATTTTGAATTCAAATTCCACCATTTGACATAGGGGCGTTTGAACCTGTGTCCCTAGAACATTAGCTGAGATCCTGGCTTAATACTCGCCCAATAATACAACAAGGCCATCGCCACCCTTTCTCTGTTACCCTCCTTGGCCTCTGATACCCCCCCGACTCCTGACACTGACCCTCACTTGCTAGACCTGATACCCTGAGTCCCTTGTCAGCTCCCAACCTTTACCCTCCTCTCCCCATCAGATCTAATATTTTCTTGACCCAAACAACCTCCCAACATGCCCCCTCTACATTTGCCAACACCACCCCTCAACTCAACTCTCCAACCTCCCCTTAGCACTCATTCACGTAACTGTACCCCTACTGACTGTACATGTTTACCCTTTCACAGCAACTATTAAAGTTGCATCTATGCTGCTTGACATTTAAGAGACAGAACACGGCACACTGACCGCTGTGAGTGTTTTTCTACAAAGACTTTTCTTGCTTCTGGATTCATGAACTCCTGGACAGGTTTATTATACAAGGGTCCTACCCAGGATTCTAAAGAAGTGAGTAATCAGGGTGAGAAATTAGATTTTGCGCTAGAGTAGCAGCACACATTTTTGTGCTCAAACCTTTGGACGTGGGACTTGCACTGCAATCTTTGGACTGAGAAGAATGACTGGTACATATTGAGCTACATATCCTAATAGCAAAGCATGCTAGGTAAAATTAAGTGGTGAATGAAAAGGTGCTAGTAAATAAAAACATAAGAACAAAGGGTCTGTTTCCATGCTGTACAGTTCTATGACTCTATAAGAAATCGGAGCAGGAGTAGGCCATCTGGCCCATCAAACCTGCTCCACCATTTAATAAGATCATGGCTGACCTTTTTTGTGGACTCAGCTCCACTTACCCCCGCACTCACCAAACCTTTAATTCCTTTATTGTTCAAAAATCTGTCTTTGCCTTAAAAACATTCAACAAGATAGCGTCAACCAAGTGCACATTATTACTTCAGCATTACAAACTGAACTCACAACAGCCCAGATGAAATTAATTTTCACTTCATTAAATTCAC
This sequence comes from Stegostoma tigrinum, assembly GCF_030684315.1. NCBI lineage: Eukaryota > Metazoa > Chordata > Chondrichthyes > Orectolobiformes > Stegostomatidae > Stegostoma > Stegostoma tigrinum. The sequence goes on from NC_081391.1 coordinate 11,579,073, forward strand.
TTATTTGTTAATAAACTATAAATGAAGATTAGGATGGGAATTCACCCACAAATGGAATAATAAAAATAGCATTAAAGTAAAAATTATCAGCTAAATTCAATTTAGCTGCATCTTACAATTGTTAGGCCTTCATTATAGCTACAGATTTATTTAACAGGATATGATTCTTCCAGGTATATATATGCCCTCAGTGTTCTCCCCATGATTTAAACAGACCCAAGGCATAATGCAGACAACCTCAACATTTTACAACTGGTGTCACCATCAATGGAGATGCTGGAGGAAGCAAGCAATCAGGAGGGATTGCCTCTGGGAAAGCAACAGGAATCGTTGAGTGGCAATAATAAACTCTATGGGAACTTACCTGTGGATCACAGGGCTCATTCAAATGTGCAAATTATTTACAAGTTGCTCTAGCAGCTCAGACTCAATCTTCTATGTGTCTGCAGATAAAGAAGGTGAAAGCCAAAAAATACTGCTGGACATAGTGCTGTTTTTGTGATAAGGTCTGTATTTTATTGCCTGAGCAATGGACTTTTTGCTTTTACCCTCACTGCTAAAGTTTGACGACCTTTGCAGTACTTTAGATTATTTTCATTAGCCTCCACCAGCTGTGATTCTTGTTGCTGAACTGAATACAGCTAATGGAAGTTAGAGTCACATACAAACATACGTGTGAACACAGAGCAGAAATAAGCCAATTGGCTGTTTTAGCCAATTAGTAAGTTGATTGCTGATCTTATTCTAATCTTAAATCCACATTTCTGCTTACCACTGATAACGTTTGCTTGCTAGGAATTTGTTCATCTCTGTCCTAAAAAAATTAATGGTCTCTGTTTCTATCTCTTCTTCAGGAAGAGAGCCCCAAAGACTCAGTAATTTCTGAGAGGAAAGATTTCATCTCACCTCTGCATTAAATGGTCAACCCTTTGCTTTTAAACAGTTACATCTTGTTCTATATTCTCCTGTGAGGAGACTTCCTCTCTATATTTACCCTTTCAAGACTCATCAGTATTGTGTATGCCTCAATCAAGCCCACACCTTTACTCTTCTAAACCTGTTACAAGCCTAGTCTAACCTTTCCAATCTTACCTCAAAAAAACTGTCCATTCAAGACAGTAGTCTGGTAAAACTTTTCTCTGAACTGCTTCCAATACATTTATATGTATCCTTAAATTTGGTAATCAATATGATGCACAGTACTCCTGATATGAGGTCCTACCTATGTCCAGTGTAACTGAAACGTAACTTACCTATTTTTACATTAAATCCCTCTTGTAATAAACCATAATATTCTATTAGCCTTCTGAATTACTTGCTGTGCCTGCATACCGGCCTCGTGATTTATGCATTAGAAAGCCAGAACCCTTGACATCGAACATCTAAGCAATCTACCAACCATTTGATAGTAAGCTTCAATTTACCCTTTAGAATCTTTTACAGACAGGAACAAGGCTATTCTGCCATTCATGCCGATGCAGGCTCTCCAAATGCACAATTCCAATTTGATGCAGTCCCCTTGTCTTTCAGGATGGGTTTATCAAAAGACTAGATTTCAAGGATAAGGAATGAAATTCCAGGGTTTGGGGTGTTGTCAGTTAAATACAAGGCCATCAATATGGAGTAATTAAAATAAACGTCCTAACCTGTCTCTTGATACTTGAAGTTATGTTTCTAGGTCCTGCTCAATCAATACAAGTAATATTTCCTAACTCAATTTGCAAAGCATCTCTTCATTTTGAATACCTCTGTTGGATCTGTTCGTACTTTAGAATACTTATGATAAGAATCAATTCTGAATTACATTATAGTAATAATTATGGGAAGGTTGACATTGTGAGAATGCCACTGGACTAGTAATCTGGAAACCAACACTAATCTTCTGGGGATATGGATTTGAATCCCCCCATGGCAGGCGGAGAAATTTGAATTCAATCAAACCTGGAATTGAAAGCTTTTATTTGACTGTGAAGAAAAGTGTGTGATATATATTCATACTAGTTTTTGAGAGTTTGCATTTTACAATAGGGGCATATAAATTTGCAAAGAAGTTTAATAAATAACCAGTAAGTTTTTTCATAACCATGATATGAACAACATTTTTTGAAGATCAGATGACTGAAGGCCTCCTGGAGTGTTAATGGGAGTTCGTTTATATTGTGGGCATTAAGCCAGCAGAGGAAGAAAAGATTATACCATTAGCTTAGCAGAAGCTAGGACAATTTTTTTACTGAATTTGGCTAAAATCTTTTGAATGCAATTTAAGGAGACTTAACTGAAATCAGATGGAAGAATTGGGGCAGTACGGTGGCTCAGTCATTGGCGCTGCTGCCTCACAGCACCAGGGGCCTGTGTTCAATTCAATGCTCTGGTTTCCTCCTACGGTCCAAAGATGTGCAGGTTAGGTTGATTTGCCATACTAAATTGCCCATAGTGTTCAGGAATGTGTAGATTAGGTGGGTTTGGGGAATGGGTCTGGGTAGGATGCTGTGAGGGTCAGTGTAGACTTGTTGGGCCAAGGGGCCTGTTTCCACACTGTAATTGTTTCTCTGAGAAAAAGGAGTTTTTTTTCCACAGCAGTTAAGGGAGTAAGTTACTACAGTAGAAGAATATCAGTTTGTGAACACTTCGAGACTGTGAATGTATATCAGAAATCTGCAAGTTATTCACAACTCAGAAAGTCTAAGACCTCAGTTTTATGAGTCAAAGAAAAAGGCTTCACAGTTCACGGAAGCAGAACTGAAAAGAAGCAGTTAAGTCAACCTGCAGATTTCATAGGGAAGGACAATTTCTCTAGACTTTAATTAACTGTAAAGTGATGGTGTTGAGGAGAAGATGGGATTTCATTTTGCAGCACCATTGAAATCTTCTACACTGTGTTATATTTAGATAGCTTGGTCTTTTTTTTATATTTCTTTCTTTTGTGTAATAAACGTCTGTTTTATTGTTAAAACCAAGTCTGCCTAGTTTGGGTGGATAGGAAGGCACTTTTCCCATTATGACAGAGGTCAATATCAAAAGGACTTAGTTTTAAGGTAAGAGGTAGAGGGAAATTGTGGAGGATTTTTTTTCAGTCAGAAAGTGGTTAGAATCTGGAACACACTGTCTAAAAGGATGGTTGAGTCATAAACTCTTGTAACGTTTTAGTATTTATTTATTCAATTATGTTGCCACAACCTCCAGGGCTATGGGCCATAAGCTAGAAAATATGATTAATTTAATCAAATCCTTATTAGCCAGTGTGGACATGATGAGCCGAATGGCCTCCTACTGTGCTGTTAATGCCTATGAGTCATCTGCTTCTCCTTACACTATCTGTGAGGCTGATTATGAGAATAGTTTTGGCAAAATTCCAGATGTTCATGCTGCCTAATTCTGATTTTAAAGTTAACACTTTAATTGCTGCACTAATTGGAGATCCTCTTTACATGTCTTCTTGAACCACTGCAGCCAGGTGCAGCCCAGCTGGTGTTAGAGATGTTGACAGTGCAGTTAGAGAGTTCCAGGATCCACCTATTCATACCTGCAATCACCTATCAGGATTCATGATCTCCACTGAACAAAATGAAAATTGTTAAAATGGAGGCTTGAAGTCTCCTTAAAGACTTGTATTGACTGACTGTCCTCCTGGCACCAATTAGAGTCATAGTACAGCATGGAAACAGACCCTACGGTCCAACTTGTCCATGCCGACCAGATATCCTGAATTAATCTAGTTCCATTTGCTGGTATTTAGTCCACATCCCTCTAAACCCCACCTATTCACAGACCCAATCACATTAAATATTGCTTTTGTACCAGCCTCCACCACTTCCTCTTGCAGCTCATTCCATACACACACCACGCCCGGGTGAAAAAGTTACCCCTTGGGTCCCTCTTAAATCTTTCCCCACTTATCTTAAACCAATGACCTCTAGTTTTTGACTCCCCCCCCCCCTCCAGGGAAAAGACCTTGTCTATTTACTCTAACCATGCCCCTCCTGATTTTATAAAGCTCACTAAGTTCACCCCTCAGCCTCTGATGCTCCTGGGAAAATAGCCCCAACCTATTCAGCCTCTCCCTATAGCTTAAACCCTCTAATTCTGACAACATTCTTGTAAATCTTTTCTGAACTCTTTCAAGTTTCACAACATCCTTCCTGTAACAAGGTGATCAGAATTGCACACAGTACTCCAAAATTGGTTCAACCAATATCCTGTACAGCCACAACATGACCTCCCAACTCCTATACTCTGTACGTCTAAAACCCTACCGCTAACCCTTTCTACCAGTCCCTATGACCCAATATTCCTTACTTCGCCCAGGTCCCTCTATGACAGACCCTAATATTCAAATGTAAACCTAAGAAGTGGGCACTATGGCACAGGTAATTTGTGTTAGTTGCATGATCATGATCTTCAATTCATTCCGTATAAAATATGATATGTCTAGGAGCATGGCTGATATGCTGACTGATCTCTCTTGATCTTGTATGTTGTTTTCTGAATCATTTATGAATGACAGGTTTAGATCCTGAGAATAAACATTTTTATATTTTTTTGGAATCTGATTTATTCCAGATCCTCCCAACCTTCACATGTTTTTCCTTTCTTGTTTCATCTCCACTCGGACCATAGTCAGAATTAGCACAGACACAACATTCCAAAAGACCTTCTCACAGAGTCACAGAGACATACAGCACAGAAACAGATCCTTCGGTCCAACTCATCCATGCCAACCATATATCCTAAAATAATCTAGATTCATTTGGATAATATCCATCTGATCCCTTCCTATTCATATACCCATCCAGATGCCTTTTAAATGTTGTAATTGTACCCACTTCCTCCATTTCTTCTGGAAGTTCACTCCCTACATGCACCACCCTCTGAGTGAAAAGTTGCCTGTTAGGTCCCTTTTAAATCTTTCCCCTATGCCCCCTAGTTTTTGACACCCCCACTCTGAGGAAAGGACCTTGTCAATTCACACTATCCATGCCTCTCATGATTTAATAAATCTCTGTAAGGTCACCCCTCTCCAACGCTCCAGGGAAGATTATTCAGCATCTCCCTATGGCCAAAACCCTCTAATCCCTGCAATATCCTTGTAAATCTTTTCTGAACCCTTTCAAGTTTCATAACATTCCCTTCCATAGCAAAGACCAGAATTGCACACAGTATTGCAATAGTGGCCTAACCAATGTCCTGTACAGCCAGAACATGACCCTCTCAACTTCTATGCACATTGCATTATCAAGTAAAGGCAAGCATATCAAATGCCTTCTTCACTATCCTATCTACCTGTGACTCCATGTTCAACGAACAATGAACCTGCACTCCAAGGTCTCTTTGTTCAGCAACACTCCCTAGGACCTTACCATTAAGTGTATAAGTCCTGTCCTGATTTGCCGGTCCAGCACCTCACGTTTACCTAAATTAAACTCCATCTGCCACTCTTCGGCCAGTTGGCCATTGGGTCAAGACCCCGTTGTACTCTAAGTTAACCTTCCTCGCTGTCTGTTATACCTCCAGTTTAGGTGTTGGGGGTGAACTTAATAACCAAATCTCCTATGTTCACATCCAAATCATTTATATAAATGGTGAAAAGCAGTGGATCCAGCACCGATCCTTGTGGCACACTTTTGGACACAGGCCTCCAGTCTGAAAAGCATCCCTCCACCACCACCCTCTGTCTTTTACCTTTTAGCCAGTTCTGTTTCCAAATGGCTAGTTCTCCCTCTATTCTGTGTAATCTAACCTTGCTAACCAGTCTTACCTTCTTCTGTAATGTGACAAACAATCCTGTGACACCAGGAGATGCCTAAAAAAGTCCTATTTTTTCTCTCTTTTTCCATAACTGTATTTGCTGTAATAACAAGGTAAAACCAATAATGATTATATGAAGACAAGGTGCCAAATTAAACCAATGTTTGCTTCTTTCACAGTCATAATGAATTTGAGCAAGAATCCAAAAGCAGCGAGATCACAGATTATTTAATTGTTGTTGTTTGAGCTATTTGGAAGGGGAATATTGGTTCAAAGATCAGGAGACCTTCAAGCATAGACATGGGATATTTTACGTCTTATAAACCAGTGCTACAGTCAGACAAGGAGACTTCTTTATAACACTGGGTGGCATGGTGACTCAGTGGTTAGCACTGTTGTCTCACAGGACCTGGGTTCAATTCTAACCTCAGGCAACTGTTTGTGTGGAATTTGCACATTGTCCCTGTGTCTGAGTGGGATTCCTCCAGGTGCTCAGGTTTTCTCCCATAGTCCAAAGATGTGCAGACTAGGTGGATTGGCCATGATAAATTGTCCATTGTCCAGGGATGTATAGATTGGCTGGATTAGCCATGGGAGATGCAGGGTTACAGGGATGGAGTGGAGGGGGGTTGGGTCTGGGTGGGATGCTCTTCGGAGAGTTGGTGTGGACTTGATGGGCCTAACACCCTGCTCCTATACTGTAGGGATTCTATGAAAAGTACATGTTGAACAGCAACAGCTCTCAACATGTAATAGTTCCTCCTTCTCTTTTGTGCCAAACTAATTTATTTGCTCAGGCTCCAGAATTGCTCTGTGGGAGAAGCAACTTGAGCTATGTCATAATACTTGACTACCTGTATTCCCTCCACCAAACTTTGAATTACACAAATGACAACTGTATTTATACATTGCCTTTAATGTATTAAAACTTCCCAAGTGCTTCAGGGCAACCTTATAAAACAAGAAATGTCACTGAGCCATGTAGAGACACGACATTAATTGACCAAAAGCTTGGTCAAATGAAAAGATTTGAAGGATTATCCTAAGGAAATGTGTCATGCGGGTAGGGGTTGTGGCGAGTGGGAGATTCCAGAGTCAGGCCTAGACAACTGAAAGCAATCTCATCAATGTGGAATAGTTAAAATCCGAAAGGCTCAAAAGGTCGTAATTAAAGGAGAAAAAATATCTGGGAGCATTGTGGGGATGGAGGAGTTTTAAAAACAAAAATGAAATGATAAAATCAGTATGTTGCTTGACGTGGGAGCCAATATGAGTCAGAAAGGCCGGGTTATTAGGGGGAATGATACTTTGTGCAAGTTAGACCCAATGCAAGAGATTTTTGGATGAAGTCAATCCTATGGAGGGAAGATTGTGAAAGACCAGACAGCAGTGTGTTCAAATAGCAGGAAAAGTAGACAGACGGAATCACCATATGTAACTATAAATGGCATTTCCACTGTTACAACATTCCACAATGTGCTAATTTACCATTTATCACTGTCAGACACCACTTAGCCTATACATAGTGTTTTACTGAGTCTGCTCATGTCAAATCATAAGAGCACATTGAATTTTAGATGAAAAACTGAATTTCAAAGACTTGCATATAATATTCCTCCTAACCTCAGGATGTCCCAGAACATTCTCAACTATAGGCATGGAACTGATAGCAACAGCAGTCCAAACACTGCAAGTCTTCTCTATCCCCATATCACCAGGTTCCCTTTAGTACAAAACAAAATTAACCACCTTTGAAGTATACTCATCCCTGTTATGTAGGAAACATGGCAGCTAATTCACATCCAGCCAGGAGCTGCAACAGCAACAAGATAATAATTGGTTTGTTCATCGACACAATATTGGCCATACTAGCAAGGAGAACTCCGACTTGTCTCAGTACCAAGAGGAATTTTATATCCACCTGGGAGGGCAGACAGGATCACAGTTCAATATCTCACCTAGATTATAGCATCTTCAACAGTGCAGTTCCTCACTCCCTGCACTAGAGTATTAGCCCGGGCTTTAGAATTCTAAATCTTTAGAATTGTCCAGAACCGCCCAGTTTAAATGTAATGTTAAAGATTCAACTACTTTCACAAGTATTAATGCATTTTTTTTAAAAAATATTCTTGAGATGTGGACTTCTCTGGCCAGACCACCATTTGTTGCCCATCCCTAAGTGCCCTGGAGAAGGTGGCGTTGAATTGCCTTATTGAATTACTGCAATCCTGAGGGCATGGGCATGCCCACTGTGCTGTTAAGGAGGGGATTACAGAATTTTCACAGAACAGTGCCTATTGCAGGACTCTGCTGAGCTTCCAATTGAGTGAGCTAGCATTAACCAAGGAGAAGGAGATTTGGAGGCAAGTGTCAAGTTTCTGGCAACCAAGTGCAACATCTCTCAAGAGGTGGCCTTGTGCCTACCCTCTTTGCTTTGAGTCAAAGAAACAAATGGGGATGCAGGACAACAGGGATAAACCCATGCCCAACTGAAAAGAACAACTGAAAATAGTGCAAAACACACAGTACTTATAAAAAAAGTAGAAGGCTCCCATTAGTAGAATTACACAGATGGTACAGCATAAGAATACTTTTTCCCACTGGTCCATTTTGGTGACAGCTTTCCCATGACATTCCTCCTATCCTGTTCCATCATACTTTGACAGTATAAGTTTCTCCCTCAGGCGTTTATCCAGCTTCCCATTAAATGCTATTTGATTCAGTCACTCCATACAATTGTGAGGTTCATATTCAAGTCAGTCTCCACGGAAAGTAGTTATAATGCAATGGAAATACTATCAACAGTGATGCAATATGGATTGGTTAATTTTAATGCTGTGACAAATCATTGGTTAATTAATGATTAAAGTTGCTCAATTTATAAAGCATCTTTAAACCATTCCACGTAACTTCTCTGTTTTGTTTAATATTTCAACATGCTCTCAGTGCATGAGATATACATTTTGTGATACCTTTCCAACTGACTCTGACAGCTGTTTCTCTCCTGATGAGTGGCAAACCTCTCCCCTGAGAGAAAAAAAAGAGGCTGGTGACAAATTTCAAACAGAAAAGGAAATGAGATGGACTTCTCACAAAGAGCGAGGGTGCTGTTAAAAATGCAGGCCTTGACCTTGACCTCGACTGTACCTGCTTCAGGTGATGGCAAATACTTTGAAGGAAGGGAAGCCAAGGATAAATGCTGGAGAAAAAGAAAAAGTAGAAAGGAATTGAAGAAACTCATGAGGAAAATGAAACAAACAGAAAGACTTGTATTTGCAGAGAACTGCTTATAATAACTGGACCTATTAAAGTATTTCACAGCTAATGAAGTATTTTTGGTCTTGTCACTGTTGTAGTGTAGAAAAAGTGATAGCCAATTTACACACAGCAAGCTCCCACAACTAGCATGTGATAACAAACAGATTATCTGCTTCTGAGATGTTTATTAAGGAATAAAAATTGGCAAGGACATTAGGATTAATTGCCCTCCTCTCGGGATCTTTCACATCTATCCTAGCAGGCAGATGAACCTCAACTTAATGTCTCATCTGACAGATAGTACTCCTGACAATACAGCACTCCATCATTAATTTATCTGTTGATTACAGAGAATGGCTTAATTGCACATTCAGTTCTGTATTGCAAAAACAATTTTCCTTGAGGCAGCCAGCACCAACAATCTACCAATGATTCCCTTCCAGCAACGACCACAGTCCCACTTTTCCTACCCCTAGTCCTCAATACTGAGTGGTAATCTCTTTTTTTAAACCTACTCTGGTAATAAATGATGACTCTGGATTTTCTAGAAGTGGGAATCATTAAATCTGAGCTAGAGTGTCTCTGACATAAGAAGTGGGAGGAGACCAGTCATCCCTTTAAGACTTCTTCACTTTCAGTAGATTCTTGGGTGATGTTATGCCTCAACCACATTCCCATTCTATCCCCCTATCGCTTGCTTCCCTGACAGAGGCCCAGAAGCAGCCAAAAAGCAGAAAGGCAGAAGATAAGGGAGGAAACTGAATAATGTCTCAAATGTGAGCCAAAACATGGAAAAGATATTGAGGTATCACTGCCTGGGAGGTAATCTTTTGGGACAGATCAAACATACACTACAGAGTTACCTGATATTCAAATATCTGCAAAATGGGACATGGTGCTGAAGCTTTCCATCTTGCACTGATCAAGATAAACACAAAAATGCCAAATCTTAACTGTTTGCAAAAATTTACATTGCAGGAGAAAAAGATGCTGATCGATTGGCAAGTCATCTCTGATTGGCCAAGGCATTGCCAGGAAAATGGCAATGGAAACCTACAGTCTGTCAACCTTCCAAACTATCAGAACCTTTCTCAGTACAAATTATTGTGATTATTTAGAATTTAGCATTTTTTGCATCTGTCCTGATGTGTGAACAGCTTCAGCAACAACATCGAGAGAAAGCAAGAACTGCAGATGCTGAGGTCAGAGATAACGTGGTGTGGAGCCAGAGGAGCACAACAGGTCAGGCAGCATCAGAGGAGTAGGAAAGTTGATGTTTTGGGTCGGGACCCTTCTTCAAAAATAGGAAGGGGGAAGGGAGCTGGGAGATAAATAGAGAGAGGAGCGGCGGGGCTATTCACCAGGTTTCTCTAAGATACAAGCTTCAACCACAATAGAACTTTCAAGAAGTGAGTACTGGATTCAGGGATTGGACTTCTCTTTTTCCTGATACATAAAGATCTGAAGTTCAATCTCAGGTCTGTGAAGTATAAACTAATTGTAGCCAGAGTGCAAGTCAGGGCCTTGGGTTAAATTATCTTTCAGGTCACTCTTTACTACCTCATGCTGCAAAAGTGTCTGTAAGAAGTGGAATCCCAGGGAGCACAGAATTGGGCTGAGTTTATAGTCATCACAGTCATTTACAAGTTAGCCACTTTTGCAAGGATATAGAAGGTAGTGCCAGAAGTGAATACCAATAAGGAAATGCCATAGATGGAGCCATAAGCTGAATGCCATACTATACCTCACGCATTTTTAAATCACTATGATTCAACTGTAATCCTCTGTAACACAGACTGTTTAACAGACTGATATGCATACATTGAATGAGGCAACAAAACCTTTTCAGAGATTTAAAGTGTTTTATTGTAAACCTATAGTTTAGCAGTTTCTACTTTTCCCTTCTGAATCCTTTCCTTGTCCAGAAACTAACTCCTCATTGGGGAAAAACTAACGCTTATTTTTAGATCAACCACCAAGTCACACAAATAAACTACTGAACAATTAATAAGCACTTCTCATCAGGGGTGGTGCAACAACAATAAAAATAAAGGTAGGTGTAGGAAGAGAGGAAGGAAAATAAATTAAAATGGAATTGGAAGGGAAGATAACACACTCCAAATTCTGCAGTGCCCTCCTCTCTCTAATAGCATCAAGGATGTTGCTGAACACTGTGTGTTCCCTCTCCAAAGACACCTGGGCACGAATGTAGGCATGGAAGAGGCGCAGGCAGTCAGGTAGAATCACCCCCTCACCCACCCCACAGCCTGGATCTTTTGATGGCCATTTTGAGCAAGCCCACAAGGGCAAAAAACCCTGCTTTTCTTTGCTTTCCTTTTATTTCTCTTCCTCTTTCTAACTCCCTGTCCCAAACCTTAATTTAATGTTTCATCATCAAAGAAGTGACGTATCAGATACTAAGCTGATAAGAGCAGAAGTTAAACTTGATTTTAGCCAAAAGAATGAGCAAAAACCTAGCTTTTAAATAAAGAACGCTATGAGTACCAGCTCCTCTCATTCAACTGTTGAGTTGTTCTGGTTGACCCTCAAAAGGAATTCCATTTTTCACACTGACGTATACAGGGTATCTCTTGTAGAACAGGCACTGGAAGGAGATGCAGAGGACGTTCACTAGGATGCTTCCAGAAGTGAGAGGTTTAGCTGATGAGAAGAGATTGAGTAGACTGGGATTATACTCACTGGAATTTATAAGGGATGAATCTAACAGAAATATATAAAATTATGAAGGGAATAGATAACATAGAAGCAGGGGGGTTGTTTCCACTGGCGGGCACAAGTAGAACTAGGAGACGTAGCCTCAAAGTAAGGGGGAAACAGATTTAGGACTGAGCTGAAGAAGAAATTTTTCACCCAAAGGATCTGTGGAATTCCCTGCCCAGTGAAGCAGTTGAGGCTACTTTGTTGAATGTCATTAAAGCAAAGATAGATTTTTGAACAGAAAAGGAATTATGGGTTATAGTAAGATTGCAGGTAAGTGGAGCTGAGTCCACAGGAAGGTCAGCCATGGTCTTATTGAATGGTGGAGCAGCCTGAGGGGCCAGATGGCTTACTCTTGCTCTTATTTCTTATGTTCTTATGTTTTCTCCAGTGACCTGACTGAACAATTATTCTTCCAACACCCCACCCCCAAAATACACACATAAACTCATCAATTGCTGCACCTTACACTGGTTAGAGCGATGAAGAATTGTGAACCATTTCTATAAAATGTATTATTGGATAGTAATATATTCATCTACTTATCAGACAGCGGAAGCAATTTTACATCTTCCGTAGTGCCCCCAGCCCCAGTTACTTGTGAAATCTACAGGCTTTGAAATACATATTCTTTGCTACTTTCCCATGGTTACCTGCTTCTTCACTTTTGCTCTTTCAAGCAGTTCTTGGTGTCTCAGGCCTACCTGGGCTTCTCAATACACAAAAGCTCTGCAACATAATTGATAGGGGATTACATTATAATAGGCATGGCTGAGAGAGATCAGAGCCTGTGAGTCTCCCGGGTTCTGCAGCAATGTCAACTATAAATGAAGGATACATTATTTATCAGACAAAATGCTAATCCATAAGTAGGGTATTTTGTATACAATCTTTACAGGAATACTGACACAATGACATAGCTGGATTATCCTTGTTAACTAGATTCATCAGCTATTCCCCTGATGAAACACAATCTTAAACTTGCAAAGGCGAAACCTATAAAAGGTCAGAGATTAAAAATGCATGAACATTTGAATTCTACTCACACTAATATCAGCTGCAGCTGATACATAACTCCCCGTCTGTTTACCACAGTCAAATGGATGAAAAGATAGAGAAAAACATAGATAGAGAAATGGAGTTAGATAGAGAGATGACTAGGCAGATGTCGAGTATGTGTGACTAGATAGCTAGACAAATGTAAAGTTCAGGAAGTGCTGAAAATACACATCAGATTTTTCACTATCTAGAAACAGAATTGAAAGATAACTGTTTTGACAGACACTTCATCATGTCCAGAATCACTAACAGATCATTTCCAGCTTCTCCAGGCAACATAAACACTTGATGGTAAAGTTAGCAAAGAATTTTGGCTGATTTACCTTATCGACCACTCTGCTGCCTGTATATCATTGCCACTTACCTAATACCTATGTTCTTAATGATCCATAACAATTTCGTGAGCAATCCTTCCACCTCCACCCTAGTGTTTCAAATTTATAATTGTCAGTCTTCAAATCTTCCATGATTTCACCCATCTTAACCTGTGGAATCTGCTCCAGATGACAACCATGTCAGCCCCAATTCTCTTGATCGAAGATTTATTATGTGACTCAATACAATAAGGAAGGGAGAAAGGTGGACTTACCCTGTTCTATAAAACATGGAATGGCAGGGTGAGAATTGAAAGAAACAAGTACCTGGTGGCTACTAGCAATGACAGAACACAAGATAGTCATCAACACAAACTATAAAACCATTTGTTTCCAAAACTCATCATCAGTATTTCTTTCCAAGGACAATCCCACTATGGAAAAAGCTGCCAGAGCAAACAATCACAGTCTCACCACTTGAAATTTTCAAGAGTTGCACCTTTAGATTATTCCCATTCATAGTATTTTCATTATTGTAATTACCGTGTCAGTCTGTATGGTCAACTGGCACGAACTACATAAATGTTGGCAGAATATGGATGTTTAGCTGCAAAAGCAACAAAACCAATTCAGAAGCCTTTGATGCATCTCATCCACCATTGACTTCAATGGCTATCCTCAATCATTTAAGGAGGCCTAAGTTCAAGTTCCATCTGTCAAAGAGTTGTAACATTACATGCCTGAATGTGTTGATTAGAAAATATCTAAAATGCTTTCTCCATTTTATTGGACATCCTTACTAATATCTCCTTTAGCTCACAGTATGATTTGCTCAGGGCTGTATAAATTTGAGTTGGGACATCTTTGCATTTTGAAGGGATGTATTTACAAATACAGATTCTTGGTATCGATGCTGGGAAGTACTGTTACAGAGTTTGCAATAGTTCCATAATCCGTGTTACTCTTCAAATGGCCTATATTTTTTCCTGTCCTTTAAATAGATGGTGGATTCAACACTGTCAGAAAAGCCCCAAGCTGGATCATATAGCCAATGTTTAAAATGGGCCAATGACCTTTTTCACATCAGATAGTAAACTAGGCAGCATTCACGTTTTGACAGTGATCTGTCAACTTTTAAACATTTCTTCAAGAGCTGTGGGTGACATATTGGCAGGGCTGCACGTATGGTCCAACTTTATTTTCTTTAGGAAGTAATAGTCAGTCTTCTTCTTGGATGAAGATTCTGAGATTTTAACTTCGGCATGAAATGGGAACAGCAAGATAGATCCAAGTCTTGAATAGAGTTTCCCTCTGCTCTTGGACAAGCTATTTGTTTCAAATCCATTGATTTCTGATTCCAGAAGAGCAGAGGTTCTGTTAGGCAAATAAATCTTTTTTTGCTTTTCCCTCTGCACTAACCTGGCATTCAGTGATGAATGACTTGTAAAACACAGCTGTTTAAACACCAGGAGTTGTAAAACTTAACACAGTCTACATCACAAAAGCTAGAGTGCCATCTATTGGACATCACCTCAACATTTCATTGCATAGCAATTTCCAGAGCTGAAGATTAAACTTAGCCATCAGTTGTTGCCTTGACTGTGTTGCTATGGAGATGAATGGGAAGATCCGAGTTCTCTCTCCAGTTCCGGTACATGCAGAATCAGGTGCATTGCCAGTCACTCAACAAGACTTCATTGAATCATGTAGGAGAGGACGCCCTTTGTTCCATCATGCCTGTGCCAGCTCTATGAAAGAACAGTTAGTTATGCTACTCATGGACTGGCAAATATTTCCTTTTTCTTATGTATCCAATACCAATAGTTATTTGATAAATCAGAACGTGGAAGATTTTCGTCTTGCACACTTGCTGAAAGAATTGCACCACAGAATGATTGTCTAATGCACCAGACAAGCTAGATATTGAGAATTCTCAACACGGAAGTCAGAGCGGGTACCTGACAACTTCAGCTTGCTGTTTGCTCCAACAAACATCTATATTGAACATCAGGCACCAAGGTTTCAAGGCACGCTCCAGGAACACCAGCCACATGCATCTGACATGTGCCAGCATTTAAGAATCATCATGCTACATCCCTAATCCATTTACAGTATACTTTTGCAATTCATTGATGCATCTTGAGCCAAACAAGCAATTATCATTGCACTGTTGCAGCAAGACACTGTGTGCTGAAGAATACACATTCAGCTCATTGAGTGGACCAGACTGTATCTCCAGGCTCTTCATTTACTGTCAAAGCATTCTCTCTGAGTATACCTGAATGCTCACAGCATCTCTGCCCTGAACCACTTTGCCTTGAGTTTGCAACACCTCCCTCCCCCCACCTCCCCATCACCACCAGCCCTCAGAGTAGCTGTGGATAGGTTGTTTCTCTTTGTGGGAAAATTTCGAGCCAGAGGATATAATCTCAGAGTAAGAAGTTGCCCATTTAAAACAGAGATAAGGAATTCCTTCTCTCAGAAGGCAGTGAATCTGTAGAGTGCTTTAACGCAGAGGGCTGTCGAGTCCGGTTCATTAAGAATATTCAAGTCTGAGATAGGCAGATTTCCAGTCTGTAGGGAAAACAAGGTGTACAGGATAAAGGCAGGAAAGTAGAGTTGAGGATTATTTGATCTCACTGAATGGCAGAGCAGACCTCATGGGTTAAATGGCCTACTAGTGCTCCAATGTCTATGGTTTTGGCTGGTTACTATAGACACAAAGTCAGGAAAGTTGTCATGGTTTTCAACAGTCTCATTCAGGCAGTCCCAGTAGGGCAGCCTCTGATACCAATCCAGGCTTTTGGTCACAGTCAGTCAGCAACTTGTTCGAGTCAGTTTCCTCCCCTGGTAAAGATTAAGGAGCTGAATGTCAGGCAACCCACTTGACTCTTTCTGTAATATTGTTTACCTCACGTAATGAGAAAGAGGCAGGTATTTTGGGAGATGAAAATGGGATGCACAACCATTACATGTGGTGCAGGTTGGGGAGGGAGCCCCAACCAGTGAGAAGGCAGTGCAGATGACATTCTGGGTCAGTTCTGTCACGGGTTGGGGGTGAGCGAAAGCAAGTGGGGAATATGTTGCAAGCAATATTGAGAGTGGAAGAGCAGATGCTGTGGTGGGAGACTGGAACAATAGTACAGAGAGAGAATGTGATGCATCTGAGGAACGATGGTGGCACTTACCTGACAGAGTGGAGAGGATCGTTGACCTTTATCGTCCACTGACTGGGATCACGACCAAGGTGCAGTCTGATATGGTCTGGTGACATAACCTCCACTGTTGGCTCATCGGCAGAAAACGACATTTTATTTTTGCACGACCCCATCTAGCAAGACCTCTAGATCCCTGCCTGCAAAGCAGAGCACCAACTTCCCCTGTTTACCATATCCATGGCAAATGTCAAGAACTGTTCTGGTCAGATTGAAACTGAGAATGTTTGTCTGGATGTGCAACAGGCTTTTAAAGATGGCCCTGGGATAACAGATGCTGGCCTTTTTGGTGGCTATCTGCTGAACGAAGAGGTGGTTCGGGGAACAGCACGTGTTAAGATGGTGTTTGCATTGGACTCGAGATATGCCATGGAGCAGCGAAGGTAGTTGATGAAAGTAGTTTCGTAAGTTAGGCGCAGGGCTCTTCTAAAACACCTGACATAATTCACACTTGAGAGAGCAAGTTCACGTAAGCACAAGGTTCCGATCTTGACAAGGTTCTGCATGGAAGTGGGGACGGAAAGGACAAAGATAGTTGGAGAATTGACACAGCACTTTAACCTGGAGGAGAAAGGTGATCCCAATAGCACTCGAGTTGAATTAGCCAGAATTCAAGTATGAAATGAAACTACTGGAATTGAAGTCACAAGAGGTTTGGATTAGAAAAACAGAAACAGAAGCAAATCCTTCAGCTTGTGAAGGATTGAGGGCCAAAAAGTTATCAAACTGAAATCCAAAATGTAAGACAGAGGAGAAAAATAATTTGAACATGACAGAGAACAGTTTTGATCACTTAAACATTGAGTGGCAGGAAAGCATGAAGATGAGTCAGATTTTCACTCTTATTTTGATTTGTCAAGGAGTATTTGCTTAAATGTTCTAAATTTACAGAGGAAAGTTGAAAAGTATTTTATGCAATTTGAGAAAATTGCTTCAAACTGCAATAACCAAAAAAAAAAGGCTGTTTTGTCACACAGTGCATTTGTGAGTTAGGCTGTGTCTCTGTAAGACATAACTATGGTACAGTGAAATGTCTTTGATCTAGTGCTGGAAGCTTACGGACAGCAATTTATAAATTTAAGGAAGAAACAGAGGTAGAGTTTGTCAGTTGTGCAATGTGCTAGAAAGATGAAATGATATTTGATAGATGATATAGATCCATGAAGGCTGAATAAGAGTTGGAAAACCTTAGAGAGGTGATGCTTGTGGAAGAATTTAAATAATTCTCAGGGCAATGCCTTCACAAAGCAGAGTTAATCTGTCTTGTTTAAAATGTCAGCAAAGATTGACAATTAACTGTCAGTCAACATTTAGTGATGCATCACCTATGGCAACAGCTCTTTTCATCAAGGTCTCTTTGCCAAATGGTCAACACTTTCACACGCATTATAAGTTATTTTCCTTTTACTTTGGTATTACATGCAAATGAGTACCAAATGAAAGGTTTTAACAAAATGTGTCCTTCTTCAACAATACTCAAATTTAAATATAGTTCCCCTCTGGGAAGACAGTCCTACCTGGAAGACCATAAATTTTCTAAGAGAAACCACAATAATGACAGAATTGTCTCACTAGTACGTTAGCAATATGCCATTGTAAAATGAAGTCTAAAACTAGAGGGCATAAGTTTAAGGTGAGAGGGGAGAGATGTGAAATGGTCCAGAAGGCAATTTTTACACACAGAGGGCGGTGAGTATCTGGAATAGCCTGCCAGAGCTAGTGGTGGAAGCGAGTACAATTTTGTCATTTAAGAAACATTTAAACACGTATACGGTTGGGATAGGTATGGATGGATATGTACCAAATGCAGGCAAATGGAAATGGTTCAGTTGTGAAAACTGGACAGCATGTCATGCCAAAGGGTCTGTTTCCATGCTGTAGATCTCTATGACTGTATGTATGCAAACCCATATAAAAGCTGGCCAGATAGGAAATCATATCAAATTGAGAGTAGCGCTGCTTCTTCATAGCATCTGGGATCAGGGTTTGATTCTGACCCTCAGATGAACACCTGTGTGGAATTTGCACATTCTTCCTGTGTCTGCATGGGTTTCCTTCGGGTGCTGTGGTTTCCTCCCACAGTCCAAAGATGTGCAGGTTAGGTGTATGGCAATACAAAATTACCCACTGTGTCCAGGGGTGAGCAGCCTAGGTGGATTAGCCATGGGGAATATGGGGTTACTGGGAGAGGGTAGGCAGGTGGGTCTGGTTGGGATATTCTTTAGAGGCTGTGAATTGATGGGCCCAATGGTCTGCTTCCACATTGCTGGAATTCTATGATTAGCCCAGTGGAAGAAATAGAACTTCTCTAAGTAGCATGACAGCAGTTTAGAGGTTAAGGTTGATTTGAGGGTAACCAAATGTTATCTTTGTCATACAAAAAGGGACCAACAAAAGCTGAGTGTTAGCATTTAAGAGGCAAAACTATAGCATTTGTAAGTGTGAATAAGTGCTCCTTTGGAAATTATTTCCCCATCAAGTAAAGTAATGAAGTGTATTCACCAACAGTGTGAGCAAGGGTGAGGAAATTATAGAAGTGTTTGCAAATTTCAGAGATGGTTGTGGTCCATATCTTCCGAGCTGCAGTCCACCGCCCTATTGTATCAGCACTACTGACACTCGCAAGCGCTAGGATGCAAATAGGTTGTCACCTTAGCAAGGCTGAAGAAACATGGGAGATTGATAATATTTTTTATTAGCTTAGGATTCCTGTATTCAGACTAAATAATTAAGAGTAGCAGTAGAAAAAAAACAGTCTGTAAGCCTGCTCTGCTACTTATTAAGAACATGACTAACCTTGGCCCTCAGGTCCAGCATTCTGCCTACATCCCTTATCTTTTGACTCGCCAAGAGACCAAATCTCTGTCTATCCCAGCCTTAAATGTATATAACGACAGATCATCCATAGCCCTCTGGGGCAGGGAATTACAAAGGTTCACTATTCTTTAAAGGAAGAAATTCCTTTTTATCTCAGTCTAAATAACTGACCTCTTGTCCCCAGGCTGTACCCTCCTGTTTTATATTCCCCAACCAACATAAATAATCTCTGTGAATAAAAATTGAAAGAATTGCAGATGCTGGAAATCAGAAACAAAAGCATAAATTGCTGGAAAGGCTCAGCCAGTCCGGCACCATCAGCAGAGAGAAATCAGAGTTAATGTTTCGAGCCCAGTGACCCTTCCTTGGAACTGATGATAGCTAGGAAAAGGTTGGTGTGTAAATAATCATGGAGTCTACCCTATCTTCAGAATCATGTGTAACTGAGATCATTTCTGACTCTTTGAAACTGCAGACTCCAGATCACAAATGATGATGCTGTTGCAGCTTGAAATGTAGACCAAGCACAGAAATTAAATCCAAATGAACTGGCTTCACTACAACGAAAGCAATGGCTTAGATCTTCCAATTACCTTGAGAACAGATTCAATCAATGGTAATCCATTTTAAGATTAGCCAATTATCTGCTGGCAATTTTTTCCAGCTATAATTCCAAGTCTGGCCTGTTACAATGCAGCTAAACCAAGAAACCAGAGAGAAATCCACTCAGCCCAGGAGGAGCAGTACTTAGACCATAAAACATAATGAAGTCATTTGGCTCATCGAGTCTACTCTGCCATTCAATGAGATCATTGCTGACCTGATAATCCTCAATGCAATTTTCTACCATTCCCCCATAACCCTTGATCGCCTTAATAATTAAAAACTGCTCGTTCTGCTATAAATCCCCTAAGGTTGCTCTAAAAATGGCTTTGGTATCTGAAATCAGTTGGAAGACAAGAATACTGAGGGTGGGGCCACCCAGTTGATCTTTCCAATTGCTGGAAAATAAAGCGCTTTTGTTGAATTCAAAGTGAAACCTATTTGTTTTTCTGAAACAGTCATTGAAGGAACCTCTCAATTTTTTATTTCCTGAGCAAGATGTGTCTGTCATGACTCCACAAACATGTGCCATAATATCAGAATCACAAACATTGTAAAACTCTCCATTTTTTTTGTCTTCCAGAATAACTACGATGACCAGAATGTCTTTTTTTTTGTAAAGGCATTCCTGCAGAAAGAAATCTATTCTTTTCAAGAAATACGTTGGCGTGTTTTGCAGATATTTAGAGGGATAAACATTTATACTTCTGTATCACTGAATGTATATGTTAAGCAATTATTGCATCTTCACTGAATGAGTTATGCACATTGTGTCTATTAAGAAACCTGGTGACTCTGTTTAAAATTGATTTAGGAAAAGATATTTGATTGGCCATCTGGAGCTGGGAAATACATTTTTATATTGTGTTGTCATCCATGGTATTCGGTAAAGTAAAGCAACAGAGGCTCACCTGTAGGGAGGCAATGTCATCATGGTAAATCAAAGGACTTGTAATCCAGAACACCAGGCTAATGAATGGGAAGCATGGGTTTGTAATCCTGCTATGGCAGGTGATGAAATTTGAATTAAAAGTAAGGGGAATCAGATTTAGGACTGCTCTGAGAAGGAACTTCTTCTCCCAAAGAGTTTTGACTCTGTGGAATTTCCTGCCTAGTGGAACAGTTGAGGTTATCTCATAGAATGTTTCTAAGGCAAAGATAGATAGATTTTTGAACAGTAAAGGAATTAAGGGTTATGACAATTGGGCAGGTGAGTGGGCCTAAGTTCACGGAAAAAAAATATCAGCCATGATCTTATTGAATGGCAGAGTGGACCAGATGGCCTACTTCTGTTCATATTTGTAATGTTCTTAAAATTTGGAATAAAAAGCTAGGCTTAATGGCAGCTGTTGTTGATTGTTGTAAAATCCCACCTGGTTCAGTAATTATTTTAGCGAAGGCAATCTGGCGTGACTACCTGGTCTGGCCTTTGTGTGACTGCAGATTCACAGCAATGAGCTTGCCTTTTAACTGCCCTCTGAGAGTGCCACTCAGATCAGAGGGCAATTAAAGACGGGCAATAAATGCTGGCAATACACACAGCCCATGAATGAATTTTTTAAAAAATGTTATAGCTGTCAAAGCAATTGCTTGGTCGTCAGATTTTCAGGGCCAATGTTCAGAGAAAACACCTTTTTTAAGGTTTAAGCCATTTTGCTCAAGAGTAAGACAATAGCACCATCTACTGTACACTGCAAATATAGTCACCTCAAGTTTCCTTATCCAAACACATCATGGAGAATTGCAACTATATGGGGCAAAGAGTTCAGCCTTTCTGTGTCAGTCAATACATATCCATTTTTGTCAGAGAATCTTAGCAAGATAAGGTACTGACCTTGCTGTTAATTAAATAAAGAGCCTTTTTTAATGAACAAGCTTTAAATAAGAATATCAGAGATAATGGGAACTGCAGCTGCTGAGATAACAAAGAGTGGAGCTGGATGAACACAGCAGGCCAAGCAGCATCTTTAAATAGGAATACTTTTTTTAAGAGACAGTAGGAATACAGATGCTGGAGAATCTGAGATAATAAGGTGTAGAGCTGGATTAACACAGCAGGCCAAGTATCATCATAAGGAGCAGGAAGGCTGACGTTTCGGACCTAGACCCTTCTTCAGAAATGGGGGGGGTGGGGGGTGGCAGGGTGTCTGAAATAAATAGGGAGCGAGAGAGAGGTGGATAGAAGATGAACAGAGGAGAAGATAGGTGGAGAGGAGACAGACAGGTTAAAGAGGCGGGGATGGAGCCAGTAAAGGTGGCTGTAGGTGGGGAGTTAGGGAGGGAATAGGTCTGTCCAGGAAAGACAGACAGGTCAAGGGAGCGGGATGAGGCTAGTAGATAGGAGATGGGGGTGGGGCTTGAAGTGGGAGGAGGGGATAGGTGGGAGGAAGGATAGGTTAGGGAGGCGGGGACAAGCTGGGCTGGTTTTTGGGACGCGGTTGGGGAAGGGGAGACTTTGAAGCTATCATTGATACCATATCATTGTGAAGTCCACATTGATACCATAGGGCTACAAGGTTCCCAAGCAAAATATGAGGTGGCAAGTGTGAAAGCCGAGGATACTGAAGTACCTGTGAAGATGAACAGTGATCCATGCTTTAGAGTTTTTTACCAGACATCCCACCAACCAGCCTAATGTTGGGAGGCAGGTTGGCAACACAAAGTTAAAACTGGACACACGAGGGAATGAGGCGAAGGGAAGATTGATGTAGGAGGTTAAGGTAAGTGGGTTCAGTGATCTTGGGCATTAGTCAGTGAATGCAAAAGGGTAGGCGATTGGGTATGGAATTCAGTAAACATGGGAGAGATGAGTGAACAGGTTAGGGATGGACAATGATGGAAGGGATATTTTTAATCACAGGGGTTCAATGTTCATGATCAGCTCGGTGACTCTGGGATTTAATCATTATGGAGGGGTTGATATTTTCTGGGTGTTATATTTTAGTTTTAATGCCACCAATCATCCTTTCTTTATGCTGAGGCTAGAACCTGTCAAATTATCAGTGGTAGCAAATAGACTCCCAGGTGAGTCAGAAGACAGGAGGCGCTGTCTTACATAACAAAATCATTCGTAGAGTAAGGCCACAGGACATAGGAGCAAAAGTAGGCTATTCGGCCAAATGAGACAATTCTGTCATTCAATGAGATCATGGTTGATCTGATAATCTTCTTATCCATTTTCCTGCCTTTTCCCCTTATCTCTTGATTCCCTTGCTGGTTAAAAATCTGTCTAACACAGCCTTGAAAATACTGAACAATTCAGTCTCTACAACCATCTGCAGCAAAGAATTCCACAGATTTGTGAAAGAAATTGTTTTGTGAAAGAAGGAATTCCTCCTTACCTCTGTCTTAAAGGGTGATTCTTTATTTGAAGATAGTGTCCTCAGGTTCTAGACTGGGGAACAACCTTTCCACACTTAAAGGTCCTTGGTTCAATCCCAAGTCTTGGCAAAATAAGTGCTTCCTGACCGTGTCAGCCTTTGTTTGAGGCAGCATGGTGGCTCAGTGGTGCCCCACAGCACCAGGAACCTGGGTTCAATTCTAGTCTTGGGCAACTGTCTGTGTGAAATTTGCACATTCTCCCTGTGTCTGCTTGGGCTTCCTCCGGGTGCTCCAGTTCCCTCCCACAGTCCAAAGATATGCAGGCTACGTGGATTGGCAATAATAAATTCCCCTTAGTGTCCAGGGATTGCAGGCTAGGTGGGTTATCCATGCACAGTTACAGGGATAGGGTGTGGGTGACGGTAGGATGCTCATTGGAGGGTCGATATGGACTCAATGGGCTGAATGAGCTGTTTCCACACAAAAGGGATTCTATGATCTACCTTGTGAATTCTCCTCAGAATCTTTTATGTTTCAATAAGGTCACCTTTCAATCTTCTAAACTTCAATGAGTACAGGTGCCACCAACTCAACCTCTCCTCCTAAGACTGTCCCTCCATATACGGGATCGCCCTGGTGAGCTTCTATGGACTGCCTCCAGTATCTTTCATTAGATAACAGGCCCAAAACGACTCAGAGTATTCCAGCTTTGGTATTTTGTATAGTTTTAGCAAGATGTCCCTATTTTTATCCAGGATTCACGTTGAAATAAAGGTTAATATTCCACCCACATTTTTGTATGATAGCAGTAAGTACAGGTTACAATAACTTGCTTGGTATAATCATTTCAGACAGAGGAGGCGACTACCTAGTGGTATTATCTCTAGACTATTAATCCAGAGATCCGCATTATCTTCTGGGGATCCAGGTCCGAATTCCATCATGGCAAATGGTGGAACTTGAATTTTTGAAAAATCTGGAATTAAGAATCTATTGAAGACCATTGTCGATTGCCAGGAAAAAGAAGCCCACCTGGTTCTTTGATGTCCTTTCGGGAAGGAAAGTGCCATCCTTACCTAGTCTGGCCCACATGTGACTCCAGACCCACAGCAATGTGGTTGACTCTTAACTTCTCTCTGGGCAATTAGGGATGGGGTAATAAATGCTGTCTAGCCAGAGATGCCCTCATCCCGTGAGTGAATAAAGGAGAATAAGTATCAGGGGCTGTGAAGAATTCATTTGGTCTTCCTGGGAACTTACAGAGATCATAAGTGCCACCACTCAAAGACAACGTAGCATTACCAGATTTGGTCAAGCTTAATGCAACAAGATTTTGAATGCCTTTAGTGCCTTATTGATGATTAGACATTGAAGGTCACAGAATTTCAAAGAAGTCATTGATGGTTGCAGGGAGATTGTGGGACCCAGGGTAGGATTGGGTTTCAGTCATCGCATAGAGGTGTGGAAATTTCCATGTTTGCATTGAGCAATGATCATGCGAGGTGCCCTGCTGGAGGAGGTTCCTGTGACGGACTTGTAGGAAACATTCCTGTTCCTCCTATACCTAAAGGAGCAGCTTGCTACATAAGAACATAACAGGAGCAGGATTGGGCCATCTGGGCCTTCGAGCCTGCCCCACCATTCAATAAGATCATGGCTGATCTTTTCATGGACATAGCTCCACTTACTCAATCTCTCATCATAACCCTTAATTCCTTTACTCTTCAAAAAACTATCAATCTTTGCCTTAAAAACATTCAATGAGGTAGCCTCAACTGCTTCACTGGGCAGGGAATTCCACAGATTCATAACCCTCCACAACTCAGTCCTAAATCTGCTTCCCCTTATTTAAAGGCTATGCCCCCACAGTTCTAGTTTTACTTGCCAGTGGAAACATCCTCTCTGTTTCTATCTTATCTATTCCTTTCATTATTTTATGTTTCTATAAGATCCCCCTTCATTCTTCGAAATTTCAGTGAGTATAGTCCCAGTCTACTCAATCTCTCCTCACAAGCCAACCCTCTCAACTCTGGAATCAACCGAGTGAATGTCCTCTGCACCCCAGTGCCAGTATATCCTTGCTCAAGTAAAGAGACCAAAACTGTACACAGTACTCTAGGTGTGGCCTCACCAACATCCTATACAACTGCAGCAAAGCTTCAGACATAGTAAGACCTGCAGATGCTGCAGTCAGAGATGACATAGTGTGGAGCTCGAGCAACGCACCAGGTCAAGTAGCATAAGAGGAACAGGAAAATTGACATTTTGGGTAGGGACGAGAAGGGTCCTGACCTAAAACATCATCTTTCCTGCTCCTCTGATGCTGTTTGGCCTGCTGTGTTCGTCCAGCTCCACACAGTGTTATATCTGCAACATAACCTCACTGTTTTTAAACTCAATCCCTCAAAAAATGAAGGACAAAGACCCTAAAGTACTGTTTCTCCAATGGAGTGACTAGAACTGTGCCTTTTTTGACCTGATTTCCTGGTTTTCCTGAAGCCTCGAATCTTGGTTGAAATGGGGGTAAATATAGAATTGAAGGCTGCCTCCTTAAAACGATTTCATTGATGACCAACCTTCCAGAGAAGATTGTATGGTGCCTCATTAAAGCTGCTATTGTTTGGATATAAGATCTCAAAAGGTTTACTTCAATCTCATTTTGGGATATCACATTGATTATCTTTCAGTAGAAGTGCCTTAAAGTCTGATTTGGGCTAGTGCGCTTTATCAACTGTACTCTTGTGTGTTCATAATTGATCCCACTCATCCTCCATAGCCTCTGGCAGCTCCCTGAGTGACACGGTGGCTCAGTGGTCTGCACTGCTGCCTCACAGCATCAGGGACCTGGGTTCAATTCATGCTTCAGGCAACTGTCTGTGTGGAGTTTGCATGTTCTCCCTGTGTCTGCACAGGTTTGCTCTAATTTCTTCCCACAGTCCAAAGATGTGCAGGTTAGGTGGATTCGCCATGCTAAATTGCCCACAGTATCCAGGGATGTGCAAGCTGGGCGGATTAGTCATGGGACATGCAGGGTTACAGGGATTGGCCGGGATTCTCTTCAGAGGGTCGATGTAGACTCAGTGAGCTGAATGGCCTGCTTATACGCCGTAGAGAATCTACATAAAGCTACCCATTGCTGTCATACAACTGTCTTGACAACA
Organism: Stegostoma tigrinum; assembly: GCF_030684315.1. Lineage (NCBI taxonomy): Eukaryota > Metazoa > Chordata > Chondrichthyes > Orectolobiformes > Stegostomatidae > Stegostoma > Stegostoma tigrinum. The sequence goes on from NC_081391.1 coordinate 11,605,284, forward strand.
GCAATAAAAAGCCTCTTATCAAAAGACAGGATCAAGTCATAGAAGCCAGTATGTATAGAAAAGTATCAGCAACCTAAAAGGACAATGTACAAGTATTTAAATTAGGGGCAGGAGTAGGCCTTTTGGTCCCTAAAGCCTGCTCTGCCATTTGGCTGCTCTGATTGTGGTTTGAATGCCACATTCCTGCCTACCCAATGCCTTTGGGTCCCTTACATAGGGTGTAGAGCTGGATGAACACAGCAGGCCAGGCAGCATCAGAGGAGCAGGAAAGCTGACGTTTCCAGCTTAGACCCTTCTTCAGAAATGGGAGAAGGGGTCACTGAAATAAATAGCGAGAAGGGGAGGCGATGATAGAAGGTGGATGGGGGAGCTAATAGGTGGAGAGAAGTTGGACAGGTCAAGGAGGCGGGGATAAAGCCAGTAAAGGTTAGTGTAGTTAGGGAGTTGGGATGGGGGTTGGTCAGTGAGGAGTGAAGGGCGGGTAGGTGGGAGAGAAGGCAAACAAGTCAAGGAGGTGGGGATGAGGCTGTTAGGTAGGGAATGGGGGTGGGGGGTGTTGGTCAGTGAGATAGGAGGAACGGATAGGTGGGAGAAAAGACAGACCCTGCCTCCTTGACCCATCCATCTTCTCTCCACCTATCAGCTCCTCTATCCACCTTCTATCATCGCCTCCCCCCTTTCCATTTATTTCAGAGCTCTCTTCCCCTTCCCCATTTCTGAAGGGTCCAGACCCGAAATGTCAGCTTTCCTGCTCCTCTGATGCTACCTGGCCTGCTGTGTTCATCCAGCTCAACACTGAGTTATCTCAGACTCCAATATCAGCAGTTCCTACTACCTTTGGGTCCCTTGTTAGTCTGAAGCTAGCTAGTGAAGCTTACCAATAATCAACGATTCTGCATGCACCACTCTTTAATGAAGAGCACTCTACAGACCCATCAGCCTTTGAGAAAAAAGAATTGCTTCACCCGTTTTAAACATGGGACCCCTTATTTTTCATCTGCACGCCCCAGTTCCAGTCACTCCCACATGGGGAAACATTCTTTCAGGTGCATGCTCTCAGTTCCCTCAGGATCTTATATGTTTTAACAAGACTGAATTTCATTCTTCTAAACTCTAATGGATACAGGCCAGGGCTATCCGACTGTTCCCGAAAACTGCTCATGTGGAAGGAAAAAGTCTTTTTAAAACTGAAGAGTTTTTGCTACCCATTTGCAAGATAAGATCTCGTGTGGTTTGGCATAATGTATTTGCAATACTAGAGGTTTGGTTCAGGGCTCGAGATCAGAGACTAAAGATAAATGGAATGCTTCCAATGGGAAGCTGTAACCAATGGAGTAGCAGAAGGATTAGTGCTTGCGACTCCGCGACTTAAAATTATTTTCATTAATGCCTTACACAAGGAGATAACCATAAGGCATCCAAGCGTTCTCCTTTAAGCTTACAATCACACAAGATGTTGCAAAATGATACAGACAGGATAGAGATGGAATACATATAACCTGTGAGCTTATTCATGCTGGCACTTAGAGCAGAATGTAAAATATTTTTAAAGGGTGCAAATCTTAACCGTTGAAGCAAATGGCATATTGGCCTTTAATGAAGTGAATTGAATTAGATTTATTGTCACATGTACTCAAATGCCACTTACAGTACCGTCATAGTACAACCTCTTCAGTTACAAGATATTGAAAAATAGAGAAATAAAATGTCCAGCATTGCAGAATTAATAGTTCAGAACAGTCTTCCAACTCATACCATGCTGGCGTCCACCCTCAAGCCCACTATGGGCCTTGGCTCCAGACTGTGCTGGACTTCACCTTAAGGATCATAAGGCTGGGAAATTGTTCTGGTGTCACCTCAAGACTGGGAGATCACACTCAGGCCATGACAGGCCTAGAGGATGTCATACCAGGGCCAAGACGCCACACCACACCGGGATGCTGCTACATCAAGTCAGGAGACCGCCACAGAAGCCAGCTATGCCAGACTAGGAGTCATCGGAGAGATCGGGAACAGGGAACTGTAGTGAGAAAACGAGGAATGAAAACAGAATGTGCAGAAAAACTCAATAGTTGTGGCCTCATCCATGGAGAGTGAAACAGAGTTAACATTTTGAGTGTTCTAAATTCATTAGCTCTGTTTCTTGTTCCTTGGGTGCTGTTAGATATGCTACAGGAGGAGCAGGAATAGATTATCCAGCCCCTTGGGCCTGCTCCAACATTCAATATGATCATCACTGACCTGCAGCCTCAATCCACTTTCCCACCCGCTCCCCGTACCCCTCAATTCCCCAAGTTACCAAACATCTCAGTCTTTATTTTACTCAACACAGAAACATTCACAACCATCTAGCATTGAACGTTCCTAACATTTGCAACCGTCTAAATGAAGACATTTCTCCTCACTTCAGTTCAAAATCTTCAATCTCTTTATCATTCACCAGCATTTGCTGTTGTTATCATTGAGTCTTACAGCACAGAAACAGACCCTGTGGTTCAACCAGTCCATGCCAGACATAATCCCAAACTAAACTAGTCCCGCCTGCCTGCGCTTGGCCCATATCCCTCCAAACATTTCTTATTCATATACTTATCCACATGTCTTTTAAACTGTTTGAGGGTGTCGCACTCGCAGATATTTAAAGTTTGAGAAGATTTGTAGCTGGGGCTGTAGACAAGGTTATAGACATGCTTGCTGAACCAGTGGGTTTGGTCGCAAACATTTTGTCACCCTGTTAGGTAAAATCATCAGTTTGCCTCTGGCTAAGCATCAGTGTTCTGTCCTGCTTGTTATTTATATGCCTCAGTTTATTGCGGCATTTGGCAACACTTCCGGTTCAGTTTCTCAGTGGTTTGTACACCGGGTCTAATTCAATGTGTTTGTTGATGGAGTTCCAGTTAGAATACCAGGCCTCCAGGAACTCCCTGGTATGTCTCCATTTGTCTTGTGCAGTTATGACCGTGTACGTCTGCATACTCTGCAGACCTGCAGCTAGACTACTTCCAAGCTGCAATCCCAGCACAGGGCTCTGCCAGCCTACAGGCATTACAAGGTGTGCTCCAACATAATGTACCAGTCGAATCACAGGTAGGGTGTACTTCAGGTAGGATAGGCTTATAATAAGATATATAATACAAGAAACAAGCCATTTGTCCCATTCAGTCCATTCCGTCGTTTATGGTCCACTCAATCCTCTTCCCATTAGTTCATATCTGAATCCCCACTCAAACCGGTTGATGTGGTGTATATGGATTTCATCAAGGCATTCGATAAGGTTCCCCACAATAGGCTATTGTACAAAACGCAGAGGAAAGGAATTGTGGGAGATATAGCAGTTTGGATTGGAAATTGGCTTGCTGAAAGAAGACAGAGGGTGGTAGTTGATGGGAAATGTTCATCCTGGAGACCAGTTACTAGCGGTGTACTGCAAGGTTCGGTGTTGGGTCCACTACTGTTTGTCATTTTTATAGATGACCTGGATGAGGGCATAGAAGGATGAATGTTGTAGATCCATGAACAAAAGGTGGCCCAAATTATTTTACAGACTTGTAAGTACCTTTAGGTCTTGTAAAATGAAGTCGTGACTACACACATACCATTTAGATATATTTATTTGTCACATGTATTAAGTATACAAATACATAAGACAACAAAAAGTGCACAAAGTCACCATTCACTGGCACCCACTTGGTAACAAAGACCAGAATTAAAAGATTGAATAGAGCCAAAAATCCAGATCTCAGAGTGCCATGACCCAGCTCCACAACGGTGCAGGTGCCGTTCCATTCATTAGGCCACCGTTGCTGGCCTGCTCTTGCCACCCACCGTTACTGCCTCACTGGTTTGCTCTTGCCATCAACTGCTGCTGCATCGCCACCCATAGAAAGCACCCTCAAGCAGCAATGAGACGATGGATTAGTTCATCTGATTCCTTTCAGTGATATTGGATTTTAGGGAAGAATGTCACCCAAGACACCCAGTCAGAGGTTTGTAAATATTGAAAAGCTCATCCAGAAGGTTTGTTGGTTTCTGCCACACTCCCAGAGGCTGACAATATAATCAAGGGTCACATGACATTGCAAGACTGAAAATATCAGGGGCAGCAAGTCAGTAAAGTGTGGAACTGGAGGAACACAGCAAGTCAGGCAGCATCAGGAAAATCAACACAACAAAATGTAGAGGAGATAATGGGGACTGCAGATGCTGGAGAATTCCAAGATAACAAACTGAGGCTGGATGAACACAGCAGGCCAAGCAGCATCTCAGGAGCACAAAAGCTGACTTTTCGGGCCGAGACCCTTCTTCGGAAATGGGGAAGGGGGTGCTGAAATAGAGAGCGCGAGCAAGGGGGGGTGCGGGAGAGCGAGAGGGGGGGGGTGCGGGAGAGCGAGAGGGGGGGGGTGCGGGAGAGCGAGAGGGGGGGGGTGCGGGAGAGCGAGAGGGGGGGGGTGCGGGAGAGCGAGAGGGGGGGGGGTGCGGGAGAGCGAGAGGGGGGGGGTGCGGGAGAGCGAGAGGGGGGGGGTGCGGGAGAGCGAGAGGGGGGGGGGTGCGGGAGAGCGAGAGGGGGGGGGTGCGGGAGAGCGAGAGGGGGGGGGTGCGGGAGAGCGAGAGGGGGGGGGTGCGGGAGAGCGAGAGGGGGGGGGTGCGGGAGAGCGAGAGGGGGGGGGTGCGGGAGAGCGAGAGGGGGGGGGTGCGGGAGAGCGAGAGGGGGGGGGTGCGGGAGAGCGAGAGGGGGGGGGTGCGGGAGAGCGAGAGGGGGGGGGTGCGGGAGAGCGAGAGGGGGGGGGTGCGGGAGAGCGAGAGGGGGGGGGTGCGGGAGAGCGAGAGGGGGGGGGTGCGGGAGAGCGAGAGGGGGGGGGTGCGGGAGAGCGAGAGGGGGGGGGTGCGGGAGAGCGAGAGGGGGGGGGTGCGGGAGAGCGAGAGGGGGGGGGTGCGGGAGAGCGAGAGGGGGGGGGTGCGGGAGAGCGAGAGGGGGGGGGTGCGGGAGAGCGAGAGGGGGGGGGTGCGGGAGAGCGAGAGGGGGGGGGTGCGGGAGAGCGAGAGGGGGGGGTGCGGGAGAGCGAGAGGGGGGGGGTGCGGGAGAGCGAGAGGGGGGGGGTGCGGGAGAGCGAGAGGGGGGGGGTGCGGGAGAGCGAGGGGGGGGGGTGCGGGAGAGCGAGAGGGGGGGGGTGCGGGAGAGCGAGAGGGGGGGGGTGCGGGAGAGCGAGAGGGGGGGGGTGCGGGAGAGCGAGAGGGGGGGGGTGCGGGAGAGCGAGAGGGGGGGGGTGCGGGAGAGCGAGAGGGGGGGGGTGCGGGAGAGCGAGAGGGGGGGGGTGCGGGAGAGCGAGAGGGGGGGGGTGCGGGAGAGCGAGAGGGGGGGGGTGCGGGAGAGCGAGAGGGGGGGGGTGCGGGAGAGCGAGAGGGGGGGGGTGCGGGAGAGCGAGAGGGGGGGGGTGCGGGAGAGCGAGAGGGGGGGGGTGCGGGAGAGCGAGAGGGGGGGGGTGCGGGAGAGCGAGAGGGGGGGGTGCGGGAGAGCGAGAGGGGGGGGGTGCGGGAGAGCGAGAGGGGGGGGGTGCGGGAGAGCGAGAGGGGGGGGGTGCGGGAGAGCGAGAGGGGGGGGGTGCGGGAGAGCGAGAGGGGGGGGGTGCGGGAGAGCGAGAGGGGGGGGGGTGCGGGAGAGCGAGAGGGGGGGGGTGCGGGAGAGCGAGAGGGGGGGGGTGCGGGAGAGCGAGAGGGGGGGGGTGCGGGAGAGCGAGAGGGGGGGGGTGCGGGAGAGCGAGAGGGGGGGGGTGCGGGAGAGCGAGAGGGGGGGGTGCGGGAGAGCGAGAGGGGGGGGGTGCGGGAGAGCGAGAGGGGGGGGGTGCGGGAGAGCGAGAGGGGGGGGGTGCGGGAGAGCGAGAGGGGGGGGTGCGGGAGAGCGAGAGGGGGGGGGTGCGGGAGAGCGAGAGGGGGGGGTGCGGGAGAGCGAGAGGGGGGGGGTGCGGGAGAGCGAGAGGGGGGGGGTGCGGGAGAGCGAGGGGGGGGGGTGCGGGAGAGCGAGAGGGGGGGGGGTGCGGGAGAGCGAGAGGGGGGGGGTGCGGGAGAGCGAGAGGGGGGGGTGCGGGAGAGCGAGAGGGGGGGGTGCGGGAGAGCGAGAGGGGGGGGTGCGGGAGAGCGAGAGGGGGGGGTGCGGGAGAGCGAGGGGGGGGGTGCGGGAGAGCGAGGGGGGGGTGCGGGAGAGCGAGGGGGGGGTGCGGGAGAGCGACACAGATACAAGATGGACTGGGGAGAAGATAAGTGGAGAGGAGACAGACCAGTTGGGGTGGGGGGGGTTTGAAGCCAGTAAAGGTGAGTGTAGGTGTGGAGTTAGGGAGGGGATAAGTCAGTTCAAGGAGGCGGGATGAGGCTAGTGGGTAGGAGCTGGGGGTCAGGCTTGATGTGGGAGGAAGGACATGTTAGGAGGCAGAGACAAGTTGGGCTGGTTTTGGGATGACTAGGTGTAGAGCTGAATGAACACTGCAGGCCAAGCAGCATAACAGGAGCAGGAAGGCTGACATTTCAGGCCGAGACCCTTCCTCGGAGAAGGGTCTAGGCCCGAAACGTCAGCCTTCCTGTTCAGCCAGCTGAGTTCATTCAGCTCTACAACTTGTTATCTCAGATTCTTCAGCATCTGCAATCCCTCCTATCTCAGGAAAATCAATATTTGTGTTGGGTTATCAGTCACAGATAGCAAGAACTGCAGATGTTAAGAATCAGAATATAACAAGGTGTGGAGCTGGAGAAACACAGCAGGCCAGGCAGCATCAGAGGAACAGGAAAGCTGATGTTTTGGGTCAGGCCCCTTCCTCAGAACTGTGGAGCAAGGAGGGAGCTGGAAAATAAGTGGGGGGTGGAGCTGGGGAGGTTTGGAGGCTAATGTCAGAAATGCTGTGTCTTTCAGATCAGTCTTTAACCCAACGCCATCATGCACCTGCTCAGGTGAAACATACATGAGACATCATGGTACCATTTGAAGAGTAAAAGGATGGCACTGGGTCAATATAGATCCCACAAACCAATTTTTTTTAGAAAAAAGCTGGTCCAGTAGGTGTCAAGTACTGACAGAATAAAGCAACTGACAACTCAGTTCTGAGGAAGGGTCGCCAGGCCAAAAGTTAACTCTGCTTTTTGTCTGTCACAGATGCTGCTCGACCTGCTGAGATTTTCCAGCAATTTCTGTTTACGGTCCTGACAACACCACTGTTATCTTAGTTATGGGAGGTAGTTTGTCCAAAGTGTGAAGCTAGATGAACGCAGCAGGGCAAGCAGTGTCTCAGGAGCACAAAAGCTGACATTTTGAGCCTAGACCCTTCATCAGAAAGGGGGGGGGGGGGGGGGAAGATAGGGAAAGGGTTCTGAAATAAATAGGGAGAGACAGGGAGCTGGACTGAAGATGGATAGAGGAGAAGATAGGTGGAGAGGAGAGGAGGGGATAGATCAGTC